>NC_080791.1:72901552-73046552 GCF_028018385.1 Neofelis nebulosa | reverse complement strand
TCCACGTTGCTACAAAAGGCCATATTTCATTCTTTCTCATCGCCACGTAATACTCCATTGTGTATATAAACCACAATTTCTTTTTTTTTCAATATATGAAGTTTATTGTCAAATAAACATACAACACCCAGTGCTCATCCCAAAAGGTGCCGTCCTCAATACCCATCACCCATCCTCCCCTCCCTTCCACCCCCCATCAACCCTCAGTTTGTTCTTAGTTTTTAAGAGTCTCTTATGCTTTGGCTCTCTCCCACTCTAACCTCTTTTTTTTTTTTCTCCTTCCCCTCCCCCATGGGTTTCTGTTAAGTTTCTGAGGATCCACATAAGAGTGAAAACATATAGTATCTGTCTTTCTCTGTATGGCTTATTTCACTTAGCATCACACTCTCCAGTTCCATCCATGTTGCTACAAAGGGCCATATTTCATTCTTTCTCATTGCCACGTAGTACTGCATTGTATATATAAACCACAGGTTTTTTTTAAATTTTTTTTAATGTTTATTTATTTTTGAGACAGAGAGAGACAGAGCATGAATGGGGGAGGGGCAGAGAGAGAGGGAGACACAGGATCGGAAGCAGGCTCCAGGCTCTGAGCCATCAGCCCAGAGCCCGATGTGGGGCTCGAACTCACGAACCGTGAGATCGTGACCTGAGCTGAAGTCGGACGCTCAACTGACTGAGCCACCCAGGCGCCCCAAACCACAATTTCTTTATCCATTCATCAGTTGATGGACATTTAGGCTCTTTCCATAATTTGGCTATTGTTGAGAGTGCTGCTATAAACATTGGGGTACAAGTGCCCCTATGCATCAGTACTCCTGTATCCCTTGGGTAAATTCCTAGCAGTGCTATTGCTTGGTCATAGGGTAGGTCTATTTTTGATTTTTTTGAGGAACCTCCACACTGCTTTCCAGAGCGGCTGTACCAGTTTGCATTCCCATCAACAGTGCAAGAGGGTTCCCGTTTCTCCACATCCTCTCCAGCATCTATAGTCTCCTGATTTCTTCATTTTGGCCACCCTGACTGGCGTGAGGTGATATCTGAGTGTGGTTTTGATTTGTATTTCCCTGATGAGGAGCGACGTTGAGCATCTTTTCATGTGCCTGTTGGCCATCCGGGTGTCTTCTTTAGAGAAGTGTCTATTCATGTCTTCTGCCCATTTCTTCACTGGATTATTTGTTTTTCGGGTGTGGAGTTCGGTGAGCTCTTTATAGATTTGGATACTAGCCCTTTGTCCGATATGTCATTTGCAAATATCTTTTCCCATTCCGTTGGTTGCCTTTTAGTTTTGTTGATTATTTCCTTTGCTGTGCAGAAGCTTTTTATCTTCATGAGGTCCCAATAGTTCATTTTTGCTTTTAATTCCCTTGCCTTTGGGGATGTGCTGAGTAAGAAATTGCTACGGCTGAGGTCAGAGAGGTCTTTTCCTGCTTTCTCCTCTAGGGTTTTGATGGTTTCCTGTCTCACATTCAGGTCCTTTATCCATTTTGAGCTAATTTTTGTGAATGGTGTAAGAAAGTGGTCTAGTTTCATCCTTCTGCATGTTGCTGTCAGTTCTCCCAGCACCATTTGTTAAAGAGACTGTCTTTTTCCATTGGATATTCTTTCCTGCTTTGTCAAAGATGAGTTGGCCATACTTTTGTGGGTCTAGTTCTGGGGTTTCTATTCTATTCCATTGGTCTATGTGTCTGTTTTTGTGCCAATACCATACTGTCTTGATGATTACAGCTTTGTAAGGCTAAAGTCTGGGATTGTGATGCCTCCCGCTTTGGTTTTCTTCTTCAATATTACTTTGGCTATTGGAGGTCTTTTGTGGTTCCATGCAAATTTTAGGATTGCTTATTCTAGCTTCAAGAAGAATGCTGGTGGGGGCGCCTGGGTGGCTCAGTCGGTTGAGTGTCCGACTTCAGCTCGGGTCACGATCTCGAGGTCCGCGAGTTCGAGCCCCGCGTCGGGCTCTGGGCTGATGGCTCAGAGCCTGGAGCTTGCTTCCGATTCTGTGTCTCCCTCTCTCTCTGCCCCTCCCCCGTTCATGCTGTGTCTCTCTCTGTCTCAAAAATAAATAAACGTTAAAAAAAAATTTAAAAAAAAAAAAGAAGAATGCTGGTGCAATTTTGATTGGGATTGCATTGAATGTGTAGATTGGGTTGTATTGACATTTTAATAATATTTATTCTCCCAATCCATGAGCATGGAATGTTTTTCCATTTCTTTGTATCTTCTTCAATTTCCTCCTATGAAACTTTTTGTAAGACATAATGGTGTAGAGTAAAGCAGCAACTACTATAAATTATATGGAAAAAAATTTGAGCATTCCCAGATCCCCAAAATAACCTCTTAGGCTTTTCTTTCTTTTTCTTTCTTTCTTTCTTTCTTTCTTTCTTTCTTTCTTTCTTTCTTTCTTTCTTTCTTTCTTTCTTTCTTTCTTTCTTTTAATGTTTATTTATTCATTTTTGAGAAAAAGAGAGAGAAGGAGGGAGGGAGAAAAAACACAAGTGGGGGAGGGACAGAGAGAAAGAGACAGAATGTGAAGCAGGCTCCAGGCTCTGAGCTGTTAGCACAGAGCCCATCTCTGGGGCTTGAACTCACTCACCACAAAATCGTATCTGAGCCAAAGTCAGATGCTTAACTGACTGAGCCACCCAGTTTCCCTTTTTAGGCTCTTCTGATACCTTAGGACACACCTTGTTAATAGATGCACAAAATAAATCGAGATAAAACACAGATGCTCACAGACACAGTTCAGAGCTGTGGCAGTTTCATGCTGAAATGCTGAGTGTAGTTCCCAGATAGGGAGCTTGGTGGTGCCACTTGCTGCTCGGGTGTTTGCTGCCTTTGTGAGGGCTCCCTGCAAAACAAACACTGAATGCTACTTTTGCTCCTCAGCCTTTTTTTTTTTTTTTTGTAAAAGCAAAAATTCTTCTCCTATTTCTTTCTGTTAGCGAAAACAGGTACAGTGTAGGTCTTTCCTAAGTGAAGTGGTATAACGTGAACTTTCAAAAAGCAGGGGACACCTGGACTCAGCTATTTCAAATGAAGACATCTTAAGGACATAGGAAATTTCTATGTTAATAGGATGTGAGCAAAGCAGGATACAGATTTCTAAATACAGCAAACTCACAATTTATTTTGTAATAGAAAAAAACTAGGGAAGGAGAAGATAGCCGGGTTTATCTCTAGGTTGGTGAGATCATGGATGGCATTTTTTCTTTTTATATTTCTAAAATTTCTAAAAGAACAGTGATGTTTTGATTAGGGAAACTTTTAAAAGTAAATCATATTCTTTGAAAAAGCAGGACGTTGGGTTAGTTTATTCATTGAGCAAACAGCAGACTCTAGAGCCAGCTCCTCCTCCCTTACAAAGAACCAGGCAGCCTTTGTGAATACACAAAACACCTACACACTTTGGTTGTGACTGTCAGCCTGGTGTGGAAGCTGATCCCTCCTAACTTCAAAAGGGTGATAGAAACTCTGCAGTGTTGAAAATTGTGCAGGCCATGTTGCAGAGACATGCCCATGCATTTATATCCTATCATTGAGGTGAAGGCATTTTATATTAGGGAGAAGAATTTTAAGAAGATAGTTTTTCTGGGTGGGTGGTTAATTCTTGGAATTCTTTCCCTGGTTGATGGTTTTGGGAAGCTGTTGAAAGTACCGTCTGCTTTCCTTCATTCTTGTTTTAGCTCGTGCCATCTAAAAGTAACTTTTTGCTCAACAGTTCGGTTTGTTGGAGTACGTACTTCGGGGAATGTCTCTCGAAAATGCAGTGTTCTCTTGGAACCAAGACTTTCCTAGAGTTAAAATCCCTGCGTCTTAGGTGGGCTTTGACACCTGAGCTGGAAAAGTTCGTGTTTTTTTAATGCAGTGGAATTCTGAAAGATCAAATGCGTCTCAAAAGAAAGGCTCACTCTCTCAATCTGGGAGGAATCTGTAATGATCCAGGGGTCCTCAGACATTACTGACTTGTTGTGTATGTAATCCTTTCCATTCACATGACTTCTCATTCATTATCTCTCTTTCTTTCTCTCTAGCCATAACCAACAGACCACAGCATTCAGGCACCCTGTGAGTGGGCAGTTTTCTCCAGAAAATAGCGAATTTATTCTTCAGGAAGAGTAAGTACTTCTGTATATTCTACTTTTCCAAGCAGAGTTTTGAGAGTTTAAAGGCATTTGCTCAAAACAAAGCTTGTTGGACTATTTTCTCACCCAGATAGAGGGGCTTGGAGTGGGTTGGTTGATACGAGGTGGAATACAAGAATTTTGTTTTTTAATCTCTGGATGTCTCTAAGTGGGAAGATGTGTAAGTGGGGAGATGATACGGGCTCGTGCCATGATTGGTACTGTCAGAGCCTGTTACAAACTCTTTTCCCCCTGAATAAACCCTCCCCATCAAGTATCCTCTAACATACTACTGTGCTCTGAGAGGACCCACTCATCTAGAGTGAAGTTGCCTTAAATACAGCCTCACACCAAGCTGAACCAGCCTCCCACAGACGCCTCAAATAAAAGTCCAAAGCCAGGGCTTAGAAGGGAGGAGGGCTGTGGCATCCATTGTCCCTGAACATCTGGAGTTCTTTCTGCTTGCTTTTTCCAACATGGGGACTTTCTTGCTCCTCAGTCCTATTTCAGCAGGGCCCCGGGGTGTTCTGAGGTAGGTTCTACCACCCAGGGCTTGTCTACTTAAAAACACATGAACAGCCCAAGCAAGATGTGTTCTTCTCCCAAAACTGAAGGAAGAGCAATGTATGCAAGTGGCTTTGTTCCCTTCTGCTCATTTGAGACCATTCTGTTTGAGAAAATGATACTGTTTGAGAAATTCATAGAGATGTTCGCTTCCCCCCTTTATATTATTTTTCTGTTCAATCTCTAGACCAACTATGATCTTAAATTATCAGTATTTTTACAGCATTTCCCTCCCTCAGTACTTACACCTTTAAACTTTGGGTTATGGAAAATTTCAAGCCTATGCAAAAGGAGAGAGAGTATTATCTCCCATCTTCAATTTTCAAAACATGGCTGATTTTATTTATTTCATCTATAGCCTCCCCCTCACTACCTGGATTATTTTGAAGCAAATTTCAAACACATCATTTAATTCCTTCAGTATTTTCAGCTTAAAGTCATTATCTTACAGAAGTTTTAAAACTAGAAATCTATAATTATGATACGAAATTCCTTACATGTGTACTGTGTGCTGAGGGTTTTACATATTTAACACAATAGTCCTGAGAAGTAGACCATCATCATCGTTTTAAAGATGAAGATGCCAAGACTCAAAGAAGTTAAGTCACTTGCTCAAAGTTGCATGACTGGAAGTAGAAAGAGCTAGGATGTCACCCCCGTTTGATCTCTTTAGTCAGGGCTAACCCTTGGTACTAGTCAGAGGCTAGTTACTAAATTATTATTATCATTATTTTAAGCAGACTTCATGCCTAGTGGGGAGCCCAATGTGGGCCTTGAACTCATGACCCAGAGATCAAGACCTGAGCTGAAATCAAGAGTTGGATGCTGAACCGACTGAGCACTCCAGGTGCCCCTACTTGCTAAATTATTTTGATGCTGGTGGCCCATGGGTCCTGATGGCCAGTCTGGAGTTGGCGTCTGACTTTGAAAGCATTAATACTATTAGTGGATGGAAGATAAAGATGGTCTTGTCTCCGGCATCGAGATAGAACTGCTATGTAAAGACAGAACCAGAATGTGGATTCTCCACATTCCAATTCAGAATGAGTTTGTTTATAGAATCCTGAAGGTCAGAAGCTCTTGGGAGGTCAACTCAGCCCCCTTCCTTAGGCATCCTAGAGACACAGGTGCTTGTCATTTTTAAAGGTCTGGATGGAGAGTCCATTAGAACACCTAACTTGGGAAGTTACCAACTTTAATAAAAGCTTCTGGAGGAATGCAGACTTCCCATCACTAAACACCCTTGCCCCCCTCCCCCCCCTTCCTTTTCCTCACTGTTACAATTTTGTCCACTTTTGAGATGGTAGTCTCTTTTCTCCTCCCAAAATATCTCTGTAGCTAATCTCAATTCCATCCACTTTTCAAGGAAAAGATACTCATTTTTTTCAAGGGTCACTTTCCCCCTCTATAGATAGCATTTTCTGGATGTCCTAAGGACTGCTTGCTTGTCTTAAGTGGTGGGTGCAATGTTGGGGTGGCCAGACGTTCCTGGAAGCAGGCACAATGTGCTTTAGGCATTGAGAAGAAGCGAGGATTCCTATGAACCGATGTGGTGATTCCTACACTTATTAAATACTTACTAAGTGCCTATACTGTGTCAGAGGCTGTGACAGACTGCAGTTACAGCGGCAAGCAAGACAAATGTGGTCCTGTTTGTGAAGAGCTTATGGTTGAGTAGGGACGATAATTAAACAAGAGCTTACAAATGTGATAAATGTTCATGGTAGAAAAAACATAGGGTTCAATGGGAGTTGATAAAAGAGGGTTCTAACCTGGTTTAGGGATTGTGGGAGGCCTCTTCATCCTGGGAAGGGATGTTGTTTAAATTGTCTCAGTTGTCCAGTCAAGGTGCCCCCACCTGAGCAAAGACCTTGGGGGGGGGGGGGTAGAGTGTGGAGGATCTATATGAGTTAGAAAGAAAAATGAAGCACACCAGATGGATTCTGGAGATACTTGGGAGGTAAAATTGACCGGACTTGGTGATTGATTGACTGTGTTGGGGATGAAAGAAAGGGAAGACTTTCCTGAGGTGTCTGGTCCTAAATTGGAGGAAGGGGGGATTTAGATAAGTGTAGATAAGTGTGCACGTGCGTGCCATCAGTCACAGCTGAGGGAAGGGTGATGAGCTTTGGTGGGGTCGGAGGGCAAGAGGGACTGACTTTTAGCAGGGGTTTATGAAAGGGAGTGTGGAGATAAGGTGGGAGAGGGAGTTGCAGCCAAGTATCTAAATTGCCTCCTCCTGAGATACACCCAGATTTACCCTCTGGTGGAGCTCTCAAGGGTGAGTGAGGCACAATTTCACCTCACAGAAACCCAGTTTTAAAGATGCCAACAAATAAGATTCCTGATTTGTTCCCTTAGGGGAGCTTAATTTTGTTGTGTAGTGTGTTATGTGGTGAAGAAAAAAGACTGAGATGACCATTTGTGTGTCCTTTACACATCAGCTCTCAGATTAATGTGGATGGAAAAAGGAAAACTGGCTCTTTTCTTTTTCTTCTTGAAAGAGTGTCTGTTAAGGCGTCATTGACTCCTTTCACCAGAGCCTCCACTCTGGGTTCTTTTTTTTTTTTTTTTTAATGTTTATTTATTTTGAGAGAGAGAGAGAGAGTGAGCATGTGAGCAGAGGAGGGGCAGAAAGAGAGGGAGAGAGAGAATCCTAAGCAGGCTCCACGCTGCCAGTGTGGAACCCAATGCAGGGCTTGATCCCATGACACTGGGATCATGACGTGAGCCAATATCAAGAGTCAGATGCTTAACTAAGCCACTTAGGTTCCCCCCCACCCCAACTCTGGCTTCTTGAATTGAATTGAATCCTTCCAGAGCAGTGGTTTTCAGGGTGGTCTCTCCACCAGCATCACCTGGAAACTTGTTAGAGATGCAAATTCTTTTTTTTATTTTTTTTATTTTTGGGACAGAGAGAGACAGAGCATGAACGGGGGAGGGGCAGAGAGAGAGGGAGACACAGAATCGGAAACAGGCTCCAGGCTCCGAGCCATCAGCCCAGAGCCTGACGCGGGGCTCGAACTCACGGACCGCGAGATCGTGACCTGGCTGAAGTCGGACGCTCAACCGACTGCGCCACCCAGGCGCCCCTAGAGATGCAAATTCTTGAGCGCCACTCCACACCTACTAAATCAGAGTCTCTGGAGGTAGCACTCCATAACCTGTATTTTAGCAGGCCTTCAGGTGCTTCTGATTCAGGTAAAAGTTTAAGAACCACTGAACAACTTGCTAATCCCTCCTAAATTACTCCCAGATTCTTCCTTTCATCCTTAAATCTCCTCCAGATACCTGTCATTCTCTGGGCCGTGGTGACAATCTTAGATGGATTTTAGTCAAATAATTGTCTGCTCCTTCTTGTATGGGAAGAAAAACAAACAGGTCCCCATGGTAGCTTCCTTTAGAGCATTACTGTATGAACAGGTAACACCTCTCCTCCAGTGTTGGCAGGTGGGGTTTACCAAAGCTGCTTGGTGTAACAGGTGCATGCCCATCAAAAGATGATTTCCCGCCTTACATATTGGAAGCAGGGAGAAGAGAAATAATGTGAAAGCTATGATCAGTGGATCCAGAGGGCATGAGCTCTGAACATTCTAGTTTCTGTGTCAGTAATACAGGATAGGCTAGGGTCTGCTGTGGTAACAACAACAAACAATCTCAGTGATGTGAAACAATTAAGGTTTATTTCTAGCTTGTGCTCCATGTCCGTCACAGGTCCCCTGAGGGATTCTGCTCTGTCATCTTTACCAAGGGAAGCTCCATCTCTGTGCTTCCATGATTGGCAAAGGCAAGAAGAGGGGAACTTGGTGAATTGTGCACTGCTCTTTCACATTTCATTGGCTAAAGCAAGTCAAATGGCCACTTTAAGGGGCCAAGAAAGTACATTTCTATCATGTACCTGGGAAGAGTATCAGAAATATTTCTTGGCCATCATAATGACTACACTTAATGATCCACAGTTCAGATTTATTAAGGGAGTCAAGACCTTTTGAGTCTGTCACTGACAAGCTTAAAATTTTGCTGCATGATTAGAGGGTTTGATTTCTCATTTCACCTTTTCTGTTCTTTGTCAGAACCCCCAAGGCAGGTGGGTATCAGCCAACAGGTCCTACAGGCTTGTTCCCCAGGGGACACTTCTATACACCAAAGCCACCAAGCACATGGAAATCTCACTTGGAAGAGCTAATATGAGCTCAGGCTGCATTAATAAAAGTACAATATGTAGAGAAAGGAAGACAATACTTTTGGTATACTAGGGTGATTGTGGACTGCTTCACTCATTCATTCCAAGTTTATGGAGCATCAAAGACATGCCAAGCCCCAAACATTTTGATCTGGGTACTAAATTTTAAGAGGGATGTTGAACAATTGAGATTGCCCTGGGGAAGGGGACCATTATGGTGAGGGGTCTGGAAACCCTGTCCTGTGACCTCTCATATTTAGTCTGCATGAGAGAAGATGAAGGAGGATGTACTGTAAGTCTTCAAGAAGGGCTGGCACGCAGAAGTGAGGTCCATTTGTTGCACAGCTGCCGAGGCAGGCATCAGGTCAATGAGAAGAATTATAGGCGGGCAAATTTTAGCTCAGTTCATAATTTTCTAAGAAAGAGATTTTT
Organism: Neofelis nebulosa; assembly: GCF_028018385.1. NCBI lineage: Eukaryota > Metazoa > Chordata > Mammalia > Carnivora > Felidae > Neofelis > Neofelis nebulosa. The sequence goes on along the minus strand of NC_080791.1, from coordinate 73,037,252 downwards.
CAACATCCCTTGTTTCAGGATCTAGAGTTTCATCTTTAACTTTAAATGAGATAAGCTACCTCCTAGAATAAGACTTGACTTTTTCCATTAATAATATTGTTATTATTTTTACAACGAACACTTAGAGCCCTTATTATTTACTGCCAGGTACATTTCTAAGTACATTTCCCCAACAGCCCTTATTATTTATTGCTAGGTACATTTCTTTCTTTCTTTCTTTTTTTTTTAATATATGAAATTTATTGTCAAATTGGTTTCCATACAACACCTAGTGCTCATCCCAAAAGATGCCCTCTTCAATACCCATCACCCACCCTCCCCTCCCTCTCACCCCCCATCAACCCTCAGTTTGTTCTCAGTTTTTTTTGGGGGGGGGGTATTGACCTATATATATATATTTTTTTTATTATTTTTTTCTTTGTTCATGAGTTTCATTTATTTATTTATTTATTTATTTTGTTAATATATGAAATTTATTGTCAAATTGGTTTCCATACAACACCCAGTGCTCATCCCAAAAGATGCCCTCTTCAATGCCCGTCACCTACCCTTCCCTCCCCCACCGCCCCCATCAACTCTCAGTTTGTTCTCAGTTTTTAAGAGTCTCTTATGCTTTGGCTCTCTCCCACTCTAATCTCTCTTTTTTTTTTTTTTCCTACCCCTCCCCCATGGGTTTCTGTTAAGTTTCTCAGGATCCACATAAGAGTGAAAACATATGGTATCTGTCTTTCTCTGTATGGCTTATTTCACTTAGCATCACACTCTCCATTTCCATCCATGTTGCTACAAAGGGCCAGATTTCATTCTTTCTCATTGCCACGTAGTACTCTATTGTGTATATAAACCACAATTTCTTTATCCATTCATCAGTTGATGGACATTTAGGCTCTTTCCATAATTTGGCTATTGTTGAGAGTGCTGCTATAAACATTGGGGTACAGGTACCCCTATGCATCAGTACTCCTGTATCCCTTGGGTAAATTCCTAGCAGTGCTACTGCTGGATCATAAGGTAGGTCTATTTTTGATTTTTTGAGGAACCTTCACACTGTTTTCCAGAGTGGCTGCATTGCCAGGTACATTTCTAAGTACATTTCCACAACAGTCTTATGAGGAAGATACCATTATAGTCATGGATACTGAGGCACAGAGAGGTTAAGAGTCTTGCCAAAAGTCACACAGCTAGTAAGTGGCAGTTAGGATTTGAATCCAAATAGTTTGGCCGCAGATGCTGTGCCTCCAACGACTCCAATACTGCCTCTCATTTGAGTGGTTTTCAAGAGATAGTCCTCTTCCTTGGTTGTACTTAAGTGTTGGTGTGCCAAATAGACTAGAGATTTTAATTGTATCTGCAGTAATGACATTTGATCTTATAACTTCATGCTTGCTTGAAAGATGCCAGGCCTCCTTAGTAGTCTTTTCTCCAGAAAATGTTCTCAAGCCTTTCTACAGGGCCTCATTTCCAGTGATTGGAGCATTTGAGCTCCTCCTCTTCAGTCTCTTTTCCTGATTCTCTGTGGTTTTCTTGAATTGGAGCTTGTGGTTGGCCTTTGTGGCTTCACGGGACACAGGCGGGAGCCCTCCTAAAGAGATAGCCTTGGCACAAGGAACTTCCAGGCTGCGGTTCTGGTGGTTGGTGCTATGCACAGGAGCGTTTTCTCCTCAGAGCCGGGCTGTCCAGGAAGCCGCTGACAGCCGCCTCCGCAGCTCTTGGGGAAGAGGAGAGAAGCATTCCGGAGCCGTGACGCTGGCAGCTGACTGACAGCAGGCTGTGTACACTGATCCCCAGGCTCTGTCAAGCGTTTGATGTTGAGGTGGGGCCTAGTTGAGAGAGAGTATGTGCTCTGGAAGTTCAGAAGCCTGCTGCCACGCTCAGAAGCCAGCTGTAAGGCACCCAAAATCTCCCAGATTCCTTAACCCCAAGGGGACCCGTGCCTGGCCTGCTTCTCCTGGCATCCTAGTGAGGTTAGCTTGTTCCTTCCGTTGGAGTCTCAGCAGCCCCCTGTTTTCTCATTGGATTGTTTGGAAAAGAAACCGTAAGTTGGAATTGCCTGGAATGTCATGAGTGGTGTTTGGGATACCACTCCAAAAGATATCTTGCTGAAGGTAAGAATTACCTTCAGCGGTTTATTTTGCAGTTGCAGGGCAAGACTCTTCAAGGCATGTGCAGACTGTGGGACTGGGGGTGGGCTATCTCCTGCTGCTAGGAGACGAGAGGCTGACTCCTGTTCCTCCTGCGGTTTCAAGTTGGTAAGAATTTGCAGTGAGAGATAAAGAGCACAGGATAAGGGTAGGGGCACACTACAACTCTGAACTTGGAGGAGTCTGTCCTGTTGTTCATCTGCTGAGCCCTGGACTGTGTGGCTGATATAACCAGCACCTTGTCTCTCCAGAGTGGCAGTCTTGGGCTAGCTTTGCCTGTTGCATTTGGTTGCCATGGAAGCAGAAAAAAATGATGAAAAATGGAAACACCTGGCAAGCAGATGCAGAAACTTGACTGTTCAGTTTTCCTTCCTGGTCTAGGAGTCGGCATTTGTGACAGTCACAGGTAGGGGAAGAGGTGGTGATGGCGTTCTTCGTTCATTCAGACACCTGGTTTTTGACTTGGCTTTTGGTGTCGATGTTCCCAAGGGCATTAGCACCGGGGATGCAGTCATTACCAGGCAGCAATCACATCTCAGGCTCTGTCTGTACGGGATAAAAATGCTGCAGTGGTGGCTTGGCTGTGTGTGGAGGGTAAGCTGCTGCTTGCAAACAGTCATTTTGTTTCTTCCCGCGAGTACCCTTCCTGTCCTCCTCTTTTATTTCCCGAGTCTGGAAAGTGCCCAGATCTCCATTAGAAAAGGCTGTTTTCTAGTGAGGGTCGTGGCTGCCTGGTAAACCAAGAGAAGCTGATATAAGCTAGAGGAGGGCTTGCCAGTGTCTTGGGTTAGAATTGTAGTATCTCTGAAATAGCAAAGCAAAAGTGGAAGGAACAGTAGAGGTCAAGGTCTGGTTCTTCCCCAGCACAGATAGAAGCATGGAGCCTGGACAGTAGACAGCCCAAGAAACTGGTCCAAGGTCACACGGCTGAGCAGGACTCAGGCTGAGTTCAGAACAGTGTTTGGGTTTGGGATGGGGAGGGGAGCCCATGAGGCTCACTAGGTTATTTTCATGCCAGGTGAGGGGTGCTCTTTGGGCTGGTTTCCAGCTCCTGAGGTGGGGTGGGATGAGGGTGTGTTCCAGAGGGGAGTTGTGGGGAGGGGAAAGAACACAGAAAGCCATAGTTGAGTAACAAGGCCACAGTTGCTGAATGAAAACCCGTGTCAGACAGCCTCCCCCAGGGTGTTGGGAGTATACAGTGAGCGTTGGCGGTCTGTGTGTGTCTCTTTCTCTGAGAAGAGGGGGTGTGGAGGTGTCTGCCTGCTTGGGACAAGAACTTTCTTTTATTACTGCTTTTCATTGTGCATTGCTTTCCCCAAACCCCTTAGGTGGTGGGTGTGAGCACTTTAAAAAATTTGCTGGTTGTTAGTGAGTATGCCTCTTCTCATACACCCTGCTCTCATAGCACTAATTTTAGCTGAGCTCTCTGTGTGGAATACTTGAGGACAGAACATGAATTTGGGGACCTATTTTCCCCCCAAAGAATTGATGGGATACAAGTGACATCTAATAACATCTTCTCAATAAAGGATTCCCAATTCCCAATAGCTTTCTAACCTCCTGGGGAAAGAATAGGAGCCCAGTTCCCCACAAGTTTATTGTACTTTAAAGGAGCCCCACGTGGATAAGGTGCTCATAGAGGTGTTTATAGGAAATGATTGTTTAGAAGTTAATTGTTTGGCACTTTGAATTTTCTGGAGAGAAGTGCCTTGGAAATAAAAATAGAATGTAGCTGAGATTTAAATTCTGGAGTGTCCACTGGTAAAGCCATGACGGTGCTTTTCATTTAGTGCTGCGTTCATAGTTTTTAAGATGTTCTTTCACTCCACACAACCACCTTGTGAGATGAGAGTAGTTTTCGCCCTATTTTGTAAAAATGGAAACTGAGGCCCAGAGAAATGATGTGACTTGTGGAGGAGTGACTAAGCTGCGGAGCTTTGTTGAGACCCAATTATTCCGGGCTCCTGGGCTTTCCACCACTCCAGGATCCTCTTGGTTTGGGTATTGGTCCTTGGGGCTGAGAAGAGCAAAAGCCTGCTTCTGTCAGACCCTGGGACTTGCCATGGGATGGTGTCTCTTGTGAAGACCAGGTTTTGGAGTCCAGCTTCTGTCTTGGGCAAGCTATTAATCTGTCTTAGCCTCAGTTTACCTCACCTGCAAAATGGAGATGGTAAAACTGGCTTTTCAGGGTTAAGTGCAATAATGTAGTCTAACTGCCTGGCACACAATAGGTGGTGGGCAAGTACAGCTCCGTCCCCCTGCTTGCTTGACTTTGTGTACTCACACTAAGGGTTGGTGATTCTTGGCTTGGTGACATACTTATTATGACAGCAATAGGGTAGAAAAGGGTCTTGCTGTGATCCCACTTCAGCTTGCTCCTATTCATAATGTTAACCAAGAGGCAGCCAAGGATCCCACTAACCAAACTCACCTAAATTCAGACCCAACAGAAAAAAAAATTCTGAATTTATAACCTCCCTCTTACTACATCTGTCAGTGTTCTCTATGCATTTACTCCTGGATGTGCAGGTAGCAGAAGCAGTTCCTTTTATAGGGGGGAAATTGAGGGACATAGAAAGTGATTCCCTGTCCAGGCTCACTTGACACATCCTTGAGGAAGTTTGGAGTAGAATGAAGTCACTTTCCTACTGGCTTTCTCCAGACTGATTTTTGTCCAGTCCTAACTTCTTTTTTTGTTCATTTCAGCTGAGAGGCAGTTAAGACTCTAGCTCACTGTTTTGAACTTCAGCCCACACCCCTCCAGCAAAATAATCAGCATTCATGTAGCCCAAGCCAAGGAAAGAGATGTCTTTGTTCAGATCGTTCCACTGTACTTTGGGAATCCAGATAGTACAGAAACCTGGCAAACAGGCTTTTAAGTTAATAGATTTTATTTAATGACACCAAGAGTCTGTCTTCCCATAGCGTGTGCAGGTTTTTCGGTCTCCTCTCTTGGGATCTGTGTGACTCATGTGCCTGAGGGCATGCTGTTAACTGAACCACCTTTCACAGCGGCTCAGCTCAGGGGCACAGCCTCTTCTCTGGGGGAGGGGACGGTTCTTGAGTGAAACCTGTCAGGAGATACCTCAGTCTGAGGAATTGAGGACAAGTCACTGTCTGCCCCACCAGGCTTTTAAGTGGGGAACACACCTATAAGATGATTCTTTTAGTCTCTCTCTTCAGGAGGCTATACACATAACACTATTTATATTCCCACTTCTCAAAACAGTGTGGTAAACAACCTCCAGAACTTTCCATCAGAGCCAGCTTTTCAGCCAAGTCAGAAAATTGTTTTTGAGACTTTTTTAAAAAGTTTATTTATTTTTAGAGGGGGTAGGGAGCAGGGGCAGAGAGAGAAGGAGAGAGAGAATCCCAAACAGGCTCTGTGCTGCCAGTGCAGAGCCTGATGCAGGGCTCAAACTCTTGAACTGTGAGGTCATTACCTAAGTTGAAACCAAGTGTCAGACTAAGCCACCCAGGCACCCCAAGACTTTTTTATATCCTTGTTTTTGGGTACCAAATGGTGTCACACCCAAGCATGACCACCACCTGCTTTTGTTTCCTTTTTTTCTTTTTTTTTTTTTTTAACTAGTTGTAATTCCAGATAACATCTAGTTATTTCCAAAAGTCATATTCACCCTTGGAGGAGACCTGGGAGATCATTACCGACACTGAGGAGATTCAGAGGAACATCCTCTGAAGGCAGATCTTGCCACTTGACTGAGTGAGTAGCTGTGTGCACCTTGTTCTTTCAGAGAGCAAGGTCAGGGACTGCCAGCTAGAGATGGAGACTGTTGCTCCAGCTGGGAGCTGTCCCTGCCCATGGAGAGCCCTGATGAAGACACTGTTTATAGAGACAACATGGTTCCCTCTCTGGGGCAGATTTAGTTTGGACTATTTCTCCTAATAAGCCAGCTTTCTCTGAGTGTAGCTGAGTAGAGGTCTCTATAGAATGAAGAATGGAATTGTCTTCATGGTTTTCCTCCTCCTCCTCTTGTACTCTGCCCCCCCCCACCCCCCCACTGTGGTCCACTGTCCCTCACTAATGTTCAGTGTTGGGACCACAGCCAGTCCTTCTCCAGCTGAAATCTGTTCATAATTGGCTTCCTAGGTGGTGATTGTAACCCTTTCCTCATCCACCCAAGTCTGTAGGACAGCACTGTTGTCTGGAGGAGCTTCCTGGCCAGCCAGCATCCCCGAATGGGATTGGGGACATGAGACTAGAAAGCAGGAGGTGATTAGAGTCAGAGCTCAAGATTGTACAGAAGTTGTGCAAATGGCTGTCCATCCTGGATTTTCTGGACCAGTCACACATCCAGATAGTCTTTCCTTTGTCTCACAGAGGAGGAGCATATGACTCTTGATCTCGGGGTTGTGAGTTCAAGCCTTATGTTGGGTATAGAGTTTATTTAAAAAGAAATAAAAATAAAGAAAAAATAAAATGATGTGGATGTTTTTAAAATAATGGAGAAAATGTTTACATTATGTTTTAAAAATCAAAATGCGAAATCATAAACACAGTGTGATCACAGTTATATAAAAAGAAAAAAACACTCTTTTCTCCCCTACCCCCCAAAACCCAGACATATAAAAAAGAATGGAAGTATATATACCAAGTGTTAAAAATGGTTTTCCTATGGGTAGCCAGACTATGGTAATTTTTTTTCTTTTTGTTTAGCTTTTTTTCTTATATTTCCCAAATATTCTATAATAATCCTCTATCAGTATTTTAAGTGGGAGCAAATTAAACTTGATAAAATCTCAAACAAATATTGTCGGACTTTGTGTCCTGAATTCTGGCTCCAAGATACAACTGCCATAACTGATGCAACCTGAGAAGTCATCTTTGTCTCAACCTCTGGACATCTGAAAGTCAGGCAAGACTAGGTTCCAGGCCGACGTTTTGAGCATAGTTCTGCCTGGAGGCAGGGACTGGACAAGGCAGCCTCTCAGGGCCCTTCTCACCCCCGGTTGGCGATTATCTTTTTGCTGCATGCAGCCTCTGCCAGCAGTGAGCTGAGTGCGGTGACATTCTCTGAGTGGGGAGCAGTAACAAAAGTCTGGCTGAGATGGAGGCCGGGGGCGGGGAATCTGGGGTGAGTGCCTGAGCGGATAAGGAGCCAGTGATCTTTCTGCCTGGTGGGACTTGCACCCCCAGCTGCCAAGCATCCGGCAGAGCTCAGCCCTTTGGAAAGCCAGTCCCACTGCAGTGGTCCTGCCGCTGGCACAGTGTGGAGAGCACGGTGGTTACGGCTACTTCTGTGAAGAAGTAGAGGTGCAGGGTTTCGGGGCTCTGTCTTGGGGCGCAGGAAGGATCACTTATCCTTCCAGCAGTAATGGTTTTGAAGGAGGCAGCACATCTCCAAGGTGGAAACTAGGACTTTGCCTGGTGGCACCTGTGTAAAAGTGAGCCTGGTGAATGGACACCCAGAGGGCTGCTTCCTCGCTGCATCCTGTCTGGATCCTCCTTCCCCTCAGGCTCCTAGCCCTGGCCTTCAACTCAGATTGTCTCCGCTCCTCAGGGAAGAGAGCCTCAGTTTACTGCAGCTGCCTGGGTCGTGTTGCCTGTAGAGAACCCAGCCACAGAACAATGAGACGTACGCTTTGAGGACGGCTTGCTGATCCTGGAGTTAGTAGAGTTTGGGAAGCAGGCATCAAGCTATTTGAGGATAGGCATTGAATTTGTTGCAGGCATTTGCTGCTACCCGGGCTTTGAAAGACTCTGGCAAATGCTGGGGATCTGTGGAGGCAGGTGAGAAGGGTTCTCTGTAGTGCCTCTTGAATGTCATATGGAGATGTTCCCAGAGATCTGGCTCTCCCAGAGCAGGTGGAGCTTCTCGATGGGAAGCATGGTGTCACTCGGTGCTGTTGGGGATGCACTGAGGGGGATCTTCATTGGGGACCCAGGCATGTCTCATTGCTTCCTGTTTCCAGGCATGGCACAAGGGGTTAATATCTCTGATGGTTCTATTTTGGGGTAAAAGAGTGTTCCTAGAATAGGACTCTTTGTTGAGTGATCTATTTTGGGAGGCAAGCCCCACTGGCGTTTATGTAAGTGATTTTCTGTATGTATCTAGGGGTGTGGATGTGTGCGCAAGTGATTTCTTGTTACTAATTATAAACAGCTTCTTTTGGGAGCCAGGGAAATGGAGGGGTGTGTGTGCACGTGTATGTAAGGAGTATGGGTTGTTTGTGTAAAAAGTGGTACAACTGTTGGTGCCCATCTGATGGGGCAGTTGCCACAGATAACCCGAGTAAGAGCGTAAATGTGGGGACCTTAGGACAGCAGGCAGGAATGATGGCCTTGGCCCCTTGGTGGGTTGTCAGGCCATGGAGGTGGACCATCTGTTATCCTCTAGACTCCCTGAAGCACATGGACATTGTGGTCTTCTGGATGCAGTCTAGACTCAGGTGGTCTCCAAAAGATCAGTCGTGGGTTGTCTGAGGCATATCAGCCGGTTCTTGTCTGTGATAAATCTCAGATTCCACTTTCAGTGCAGCCTGGTACTTACTGGACTTTCCTGTGTTTTCCCACAGGCCACATCCACATATGTCGAAGCAAGAGAGAAACCAAAGACCGTCCAGCATGGTCAGTGAAACATCCACAGCTGGAACCACGTCGACCGTGGAGGCCAAACCTGGCCCCAAGGTGAGCTCCTGGCCACTCATTCCTTCCTTCCACCCTTTACTATTTTGCAGATGCCCACTGACTGTCACTATTATTTTGTGAGGGAGGCTTGTAAGAAGTATCCTCCCCAAATGACAGATCAGGAAATGGAAACCAGTTGGGGTTATGTCACTTGTCCAAGAAAACAGGTGATTGCTGGCAGAACCAGGATTGACACCTAGGTCCCCGTGTGCATTCTTCATTTTTCTGGCTTGTCTTGGGAGGGCCATGCCTCTGTTCACAGGTGTGTTAGAGACTGCCTGGTGAGATTTGTGACAGGTGGTCCTGAGGAAAGGTGAGATGTGGGAGCATTGAGGAACAGGGAAGAGAACAGGCATTGCAGAGAAGGGGTGAGTGCTAAGGACTGCACCCAGATAGGAAGGGGTAGATGTCTGGAAATTGGCAAAATTTGTGACTGAAAAGTAGCTTTGCTCCAGAAAGACTAGGACATATTAGGACCAATAGCTGCTGGTGAAAGTTGATTGAAAAATCCCTTTAAATGTTTTTTCTCTGTGAGCCGGATGGGAAGCTTGCTAGGGCCTGGATTCGCCTTTTAATTGAAATGCTGTGGCCATGTGCCCACCTATTCCAGTCTCTTTCGATCAAGGTGCTGCTGCTTGGAGTAAGGCGGAGGAGCCCGCAGCTCTCTTATCATGCAGGTGCTTTTTGTGACTCCATAATTTCCCCTGCTTCTAGAATTCAAGTCTGCTTTTTCCTAGATCATGAAGTCCAGCAATAAAGTCCACAGCTTTGGGAAGAGGGACCAGGCCATCCGGAGGAACCCCAATGTTCCGGTGGTGGTGAGGGGGTGGCTGCACAAGCAGGTGAGGAGACTGGGAAGGGAGAGTGAGGGAGGGGAATGACTCTTGCTGATTGTCTTCCTTATCTTGGCCCCTGGGAGCTGCAAATAGACTCCTAATAAGCTCTCTCTTCCTGAGTTCATCTGAAGCAGGTTTGTCTGCTCAGTGGTTACACCTTGCCTCCCCAAACCCACTTGACCACATGGGCCCCCAGTGCTACTGGCTGCCCTGGGACCCAAGCACTAGTGTGGGTGGGTCACACAAATCTAGCCTTCCTGCCAATCCCCTGCCGGCACTTGCCTTTGTTATCATTTGGCTGAAAAACTCCATCTTTTCCTCTCCCCTAGTCTAGCATACATATCTAGCTCCCCTAGCCCCTCAGATTCCAAATCAGCCAAATCCAGCTCATTGCCTCCTCACCCCAAAACAGACACATCTCTCACCTGTCCTATTATTGCCCTCAGTCTCTCACATATCATACCATCCGAAAAACACACATCAAACACCAAGGGCAATGATGTGGATTTTTACTAAAGGCTCTACAAGAAGACAGAGGAGGGCATTATGTTGCACGCCACACAGAAGAAATCCCTAGAAGTCCCCTTGAAATCTATCTCCCTCAGTCTCCCCTTGGTAACTCCCATAGCTCTCCAGCCTCCTCTGTCAGACACTGTGCTGACACCTCTCTCAATGGTACCCTTTTCCCTCATGGCTGTGTCTCTTTCTTTGCCTCTCTGCCCATCTCTTTTACCTGAGTAACCTGGCTTTCCCATCTGCATCCTCATCCCCATTGAACAAAAGCATGCTCCTTTGAAATGTGGAGGGAGAGGGAAAGGGCTATAAGTAATTCTTCTCCCCAGCCCCCACTGTGGCTGTGCTGGAACTCTAACAGCGACCTGTGTGGAGTACTATGGACACACAGCACAGAGAATGTAGCTTTCTTTGGGGGGAGTCCTGAAAGGCTTCCCAGAGGAGGTGACATTTGCACTAGGTGTGGAAGGATGGAGAGGAGTTTTCCAAATAAAGCAAGATCTTAGAGATAATGTGGTTAGTGCAGAAGATATAACCAAGAAATGTATGAATTCAGCAAGTTAAATTTGTTTTTAGCACTTTGGTAAGTAGAGAATGAACAAACTTCACCTTGTGCTTAGGTTTAGAAACTGTAATAACTTTGTTATTTTTTTAAAATTTAAACTTGTTGAAAACTTTTGCAGAAGGAAAACAGTTTTAACAGCTAAAAGCAAGTTCTGGAATTTTCCTAGATTTGGGAGAAAACGGACCTTGCAACACTACTATTTTCCTGCTCTGGCCTAGTTTTTTTAGAATTTTCACAATCACCTAAAATATTTTTAATGAATGTTTTTTTTTTTATTTTAAAGTTTATTTTGAGAGAGAGAGAGGGCATGAGAATGTGTGTGAGTAGGGGCGGGGCAGAGAGGGAGACAAAATCCCAAGAGAATCTCTGTGCTATCAGTGCAGATCCTGATACAGGGCTCAAACCCATGAACTGTGAGATCATGACCTGAGCCGAAACCAAGAGTCAGATGCTTAACCAACTGAGCCACCCAGGCGCCCCTTGATTTAGATTTTAGATGAGTAAAAATAGATTCACAGTATGAGACGATTAGATAGCAAGATAATCCAAGTCTTTTTACACTGAGTGGAAGGCAAATCCATGACAAAATCAGCCCCTTATGATCGAGAATTGAACTCCATCAAATGAGAACTTTGCCTCAATGATTAATTAGCTAACTTAAATTCCTTTGTTCCATACTATGTAAATAAATTTTCTCATCAGCATAAATATTTTTACAGAATAGCACCCAAGTAAATAAATAGCTTCCTTTTTGTTAAAAGCTGATTTCTTTTGTTTTTTAATTATTTTTTTTTTAATTTTTTTTAACATTTATTTATTTTTGAGACAGAGAGAGAGCATGAACAGGGGAGGGTCAGAGAAAAAGGGAGACACAGAATCTGAAACAGGCTCCAGGCTCTGAGCTGTCAGCACAGAGCCCGACGTGGGGCCCGAACCCACAGACCGCGAGATCATGACCTGAGCCGAAGTCGGACGCTTAACCGACTGAGCCACCCAGGCGCCCCTAATTATTATTATTTTTAATGTTTATTTGCTTTTGAGAGAGAGAGAGAGAGACAAAGTGCGAGTGGGAGAGGGGCAGAGAGAGGAGACACAGAATCCGAAGCAGCTCCAGGCTCTGAGCTGTCAGCACAAAGCCTGACATGGGGACTCGAACCCACGAACCTTGAGATCGTGACCTGAGCTGAAGTCAGACGCTTAATGGACTGAGCCACCCAGGCTCCCCAAAAGCTTATTTCTTTCATGGAAGAACTGTATTTTTGAATCCATATCTTCCTTTCTAAAAGAAGGATACTTACATTAATCTGTTTCCAAGACATACATAAAACTTCCTTGGGGTAAACCATCATTGAATCTAAATTTTCATGTCCTATAAAAAAATGGCCATGCAATAAAAATTCATTAATTCATTAATTTATTGGATGAAAGAGTGGATATGGGTAAGTCTCGGTTGCAGCATCATGTCGTGCATGATTGGGAAGGGGGAATAGTGTGCTCACATATTGTCTGACTAGTTTTCTTTGCTTTGCAGGACAGTTCTGGGATGAGGCTGTGGAAAAGGAGGTGGTTTGTGCTTGCCGATTATTGCTTGTTTTACTATAAAGGTGAGCTGCAGCTCAGGCCACCAAGGGCTCTTTGTGCTGGAGGGGGTGGTGAGGTGATAACAGGTGGTTATGTTCTCAAATCCAGTGACTGGATGACTGGACCAGTGGCCTGAGCTAATTTAGAACCTATTTACTTGCCAAAGTGTTCACTTTTACATATGTGGGTGGTTGGTCACTTCATTTTATACCAGTCCCTGCACTGGAAGTGCCATTTGTTGAGTTAAAATAAATAGGATCCAGTTTGTCTGCTACTTAGGGTCTCCAAGTCTGGAGTTGTCTTAGCTTCTACCCTTTTGAGGACATAGGTATACCTTTGACACAATCTGGAGAGGTGGGAAGTACAGATAAATCATTGTATTTTGTAACCTGCTGTCTGGATCTATCCCCTACTATATTTATATTGGATGGACAGCTGGTGAGTTGAGTTGACCACATGAACATTTATGGAGCCCCAGCACATAGAGTTAGGGGCTGTGCAATAGTGAGAAAGAAGTAAGGCTCGAAACATGGAGGAAGAGAGAGTTTACTTTTAAGACAGACTAGTCTGTGTTAGGTGCTTTAGAAGGCATTCAGTGTGCTTAAGCAATTCAGGGGGAGCAAGAAATTCCATATTGGAAAATTTAAGGAGGGTTTTTAGAACAGATGGGATTTGAGTTGGGCTTGTAAAGATGGGTAGAGCTTTGCTTTTGCGTATGGGGGAGATGGACATTTCAAGCCGAGGAGACAAGTTGAATAAAGTTATAGAAGCAGAAGAAGGTGGAATGACAGACCTGTGAGGCCCGAGTGAATTTTGCATGCAGGACATACTAGGAAAGAAGGCTCAGGATGTGAGTAAGGACCAAAATGCAAGAGGGCTGTGACACCAGGGAGAGGAAGTTGGGTTTCATTTTGCATCCAGTGAGCAGGCAGCAAGTGCTTTTGAGTAGGAGAGCGACAGGACCAACTCTATCATTAGGAAGTTACCTCTATAATGAAGATGGTTTAGAAGAGGAAGAAAATAGATGTAGAAGGTAGGATGTTTTGCACGTGCTCTAACTTTGCCTGTGAGGTTTGCTCCTCACAGAAGGCCCTTCCCCATCCTTTAAAACACTTTAAATGTTGCCTTCTGAAGCCTTCTCCACTTCCCCAGACTGTGTGCCACTTCTGCCTCTGTGTTCCCACAGCATTTTGTAAACTGCTGTATTTCAGGAGTTAGCAGGTGGTGCTGAGCACGTTTACATGCCTGCCTCTGCCTCTGTCTGTTTCACCTGTGTCGTTCCAGCATTAGCACAAAGGTCTCCAGGGGGCACCTGAGTGGACAGTCAGTGATTGCAGTAGTCCTGGGAAGACATTTGGAGCCCTTTACTGGGGCAGTGGGATGGACCAACCCAAAGAAGGTGCCACAGCAGGTTATTCTGATGTGTTTTTTTCCATTCAAAGACAGCCGAGAAGAAGCTGTCCTTGGGAGCATCCCTCTGCCCAGCTATGTGATCTCGCCTGTGGCCCCTGAGGACCGTATAAGTCGCAAGTATTCCTTTAAGGTACTGCCCCTTCCCATCTAGTGCAGCAATTCCACCCTAAGAAACTTTGTGTTCCCAAAAATGGCTTCATAAAAGCAGTTGTTTTCTGTGGGGAGAAAGGAGAAGTTAAGAAGCTAGAGCACTTCAGGTGCATGTTAACAAAGTTATAAATTCTTTAAACAAGAATAGCATCACAAGTGCTTTCATTTGTATCTGAGCTTCTGAGTCCCCCACCCTTGCTCAAGTGTTCAGACCCCTCTTTTCCTCTCACTACTAGTCCTGTGATTGCATATGGGTTCCTCCTCATGTGTTCTTATCACTCTAATCAGCCAGTCTAGTATCCAGCCACTTAGTGCAAGTGATGGTCCCTCATAATGGACTTACGTCAATTATATTATGAAGACCTATATTCAGGGTCAGTGGCTCATGTTGAAGGGTTTTTGAGTTTGTCCACTTTATCTTGTTGAAAAGCAAGTAGAATCAATTTTGGTTTATTTTCTGGATCCCAGAAAAATCCCTCTGGATCCCAAGGGAAATCCCTTCAACAGTAGAACCCCCTTTCTACTTTGTCACCATGCCATGTGGAGTGAGTGCGGCCATGATAATTGATGGCAGTCCTTTACACCCTCTAGCATCTTCAGAGCCAGGTGTGGAGGCTCCAGGAAGGTGGTGGTCAGGCCCAAATTTGGGGAATCCTGAGGCCATCTCCTTTAGCGACCTCCACACATTCCTTCACTGATGCTGTTTCTTGGGTCCTCCAGGGATGGTGAGGATAGGGGAGTGTTGAAGTTATACTTTACTGACAGCTGAGTGGAAGTCTCAGCACTGAAGCAGCAGCCTTTGGTGCTAGTAGCCACGGGGAACGCCCTCTCACACTGCTCAGGATGCAGGGCAATGATGAGCCTTTCAAGTGGGGTAGCGGCTCCTGCCCCCACTACTCATGTAGCTTAGCTATTCCCATGTTGAAGGTATAAGATGAGTACTAGATGGTGGGTACTAAAGCACAGGTTGAACAGAGGTCAAGTTTGCCAGCCAGAGATCGTTGAAGGATCATGGAAAAGCACATGATAACACAGCCACTGTTCTCTGTAAGGGTTAAAGAAAGCATTGGTATATGGTGTCTATGGTATCACTGGAAGGTAATAATCTGCATCAGTGTCTTGACTGGGAGTCCATTGTGGGGGTGGTGGTTGGAAACTCAGTCTCATCTTTTACCTTTCTTTTCTGAGCTGATGCTTCAGCTTTGTCCATTGCCAGGTTTGAGCTGTCCCTCTCTTTCCCTTGACTGTCACTATCCCTGATGACTCCAGAGTTGCTGTGGGTTGAAGCTCATTTAATGTTGTGGAGAGCCAATGGGTGAGGCCAGTATTATTAGCTTCATTTTATAGCTTAGGAACATGAGGATTAGAGTGCTTAAGAAACTTGCTCAAAGTCACAAAGCTGAGAGATGATGGTGACAGAACTTGAACATGAACTCTATTCTCTTTCAATTGCATTGTAAAGGGAGGGAGGACAATTTCTTTTTCTTTCTGCTTTTCTTCCACGTCTGATTTTGGTCACCTCCTGCACACACATTGCAGGAGGTGGAAAGTGATTTGAACTAATGTTCATTGTTGTCATTTTAGGAATACTCTTCTCTTTATTGGTTCAGAAGCCTCTCCTGCTGATGACTGGCTTTGAAAACATTGTGTTCGGTGGGTTTCAGACTGGTCCTTTGCAGCCTAAAAGTCTTCCTCAGAAAGCCTTTCTTTCTGGGGTTCAGTGTTTTTGCTACTAGGCCAACAGGATAATGTATGTAATTTTTTAGGACAGCTTTTGAAATATGGTCAAAGTAACTGATTGTAACTATATATATTTCATCTTAACACTTCACTGGGAGGTGTGAAAACAGATTTAGAAAAACATCCTTAATGTGTCATAGATTCTTCTCTTTTTGAAAAAAAATTTTTCTTAGAAAGACTTCACCAAGAGTGTTCCCTAAATCTTTTGTCTCAGAGATAGAAGGCGTGCGTGTGTTTGGTCGGGGGTGGGGTGGGATTTCCCTGTTGTGGGGATCCTCAGGGTCTGAGAGCAGAGAAAAGCTACTGCAGACAAGTCTAGTGGTTTTCAGCTGGTTCTCCACAGAGGGTTGTGGTTTCCTTCGTGTGAAAGAGTTCCATTTCCTTTGGGTTGAAGCATTGTTCTTTTAGGGGCCAGAAAGTGGACCCCTTGGGCAGTACAGCATCCATGTTACTGGGTATACTGAAGAATGCATAGTGTTTTGTGCTCTGGGCCTTACACCTGTCTCTGATGTGAGTTCTTTCCATATCTGAAATTCTCTGACTGTTGCTAGGGCACCTTGCTTGAGATTGTTGAGAGTATCTGTAATGGTAGGCACCGCCAGAAAGGTTATATGGACCTTTCCTTGTCTTTCTTTTTCGACTGTGCCTGCAGCCTGGCAGCCCCTGTGCATTACCAGGAAGGCTGGTGCTAGATGGACACAGGCCTTTTATGCTCTGTTAGCTCACCTGGGGCTCCTCCCCAAACAGCTCCTATTGGATGTACAGCCACCCTTCACCTCCTGGTCACCTCTGAGCAGGCTTGCCCCTCGGATCCAGGATCTGGAGCAAAAAACATCCCTGTGCAGCCAAGGGTCCAAGGATTTTCAATGGGGAGAAAAGCCTTTATTACTCCCTTTGAGCCATTCTTCCTCCCTCAAGACCAAGGTTTCCTGACCTGAGCTCTACAGACCCCCAAGGGTCAATGGACAAATCACATCTTTTTTTTTAACCTACAATGTTTTCTTTGATTAAGAAAGCAGGCAACAACAGGTATCCATAGCAGCTGTGCCTTGGTCACCCTAGTAACCAGAGAGATCTTCATATCACATTACGACTGTTGTAAATATCTTGAAATAGCATTATGCTCATTGCCACTTTGAAATGACAATAATTATTACTACATTTCTTATATAATGAATTATTAAAGAAGCACCTATATCACTATACCACATTTAAGAAAATTTTGGTAACTGTATTTCAGTATAGCATATTTATTTTATTTGAATACTTAGAAACATTCTGAGAAGCGTTCTTAGGATTTATGAAACTGTCCAAAGGGTTCATGCCCCCCAAAAGATTAAGACCCCTGCTTTAGATTCTGGCTAAAGGCCAGCCAAGATGTGGTTTTTCACTTACTTATATTCACCCAACTTTCACTGAACTCCACTGTTCTACCTGGTAGGATATAGATGCTAGGGATAGAACAATGAGAAGGACAAAGTCCTTGCCTTCGTGGAGCTTATATTCTAATTGTTTTAAATGTTTATTTCTGAGAGAGAGAGAGAGAGAGAGAGAATATGAATGAATGAGAATGAGCAGGGAAGGGGCAGAGAGGGAGGGAGACACAGAATCTGAAGCAGGCTCCAGGCTTTGTCTGAGCTGTCAGCCCAGAGCCTGACACGGGGCTCCAACTGGTGAACTATGAGATCTTGACCTGAGGGCAGATTTAGAGAGGGCAGAAAAGGGTCTTTCAAAGTTTCTAGAAAATTCATTCAGTCAGTCACCTTAGATTACTCAAGTGACTAGTCCTATAATAACATCAATTAACATCTTTTGAGCCTTAAAAATGGTAGGCTGTGCTATAAGTTCCATATGTGCATTATCTCATTTAGTGCTCACAGAGCCTTAAAAGGTAAGTACCATCATCACCCACCCATTTTAAAGATGAGGAAATGGAGGCCTGGAGAGATTGAGCAGCTTGCCCAAGGTTGCTCTGGGGTAAGAAGCCAGGCCCACCATGCACGTCAGGCTAACTCCAGGGCCTGAGCTCTTACCCAGTTCACTGTGCTGCTCATAGCCCAAAGGTTGGGCACCAGGAGTTCCTTCTTTTTTTTTTTTTTTTTTTAATTTATTTATTTATTTTTAATATATGAAATTTACTGTCAAATTGGTTTCCATACAACACCCAGTGCTCATCCCAAAAGGTGCCCTCCTCAATACCCATCACCCACCCTGCCCTCCCTCCCACCCCCCATCAACCCTCAGTTTGTTCTCAGTTTTTAACAGTCTCTTATGCTTTGGCTCTCTCCCACTCTAACCTCTTTTTTTTTTTTTTTCCTTCCCCTCCCCCATGGGTTTCTGTTAAGTTTCTCAGGATCCACATAAGAGTGAAACCATATGGTATCTGTCTTTCTCTGTATGGCTTATTTCACTTAGCATCACACTCTCCAGTTCCATCCACATTGCTACAAAAGGCCATATTTCATTTTTTCTCATTGCCACATAGTATTCCATTGTGTATATAAACCACAATTTCTTTATCCATTCATCAGTTGATGGACATTTAGGCTCTTTCCATAATTTGGCTATTGTTGAGAGTGCTGCTATAAACATTGGGGTACAAGTGCCCCTATGCATCAGTACTCCTGTATCCCTTGGATAAATTCCTAGCAGTGCTATTGCTGGGTCATAGGGTAGGTCTATTTTTAATTTTTTGAGGAACCTCCACACTGCTTTCCAGAGCGGCTGCACCAATTTGCATTCCCACCAACAGTGCAAGAGGGTTCCCGTTTCTCCACATCCTCGCCAGCATCTATAGTCTCCTGATTTCTTCATTTTGGCCACTCTGACTGGCGTGAGGTGATATCTGAGTGTGGTTTTGATTTGTATTTCCCTGATAAGGAGCGACGTTGAACATCTTTTCATGTGCCTGTTGGCCATCCGGATGTCTTCTTTAGAGAAGTGTCTATTCATGTTTTCTGCCCATTTCTTCACTGGGTTATTTGTTTTTCGGGTGTGGAGTTCGGTGAGCTCTTTATAGATTTTGGATACTAGCCCTTTGTCCGATATGTCATTTGCAAATATCTTTTCCCATTCCGTTGGTTGCCTTTTAGTTTTGTTGGTTGTTTCCTTTCCTGTGCAGAAGCTTTTTATCTTCATAAGGTCCCAGTAATTCACTTTTGCTTTTAATTTCCTTGCCTTTGGGGATGTGCTGAGTAAGAAATTGCTACGGCTGAGGTCAGAGAGGTCTTTTCCTGCTTTCTCCTCTAAGGTTTTGATGGTTTCCTGTCTCACATTCAGGTCCTTTATCCATTTTGAGTTTATTTTTGTGAATGGTGTGAGAAAGTGGTCTAGTTTCATCCTTGTGCATGTTGCTGTCCAGTTCTCCCAGCACCATTTGTTAAAGAGACTGTCTTTTTTCCATTGGATGTTCTTTCCTGCTTTGTCAAAGATGAGTTGGCCATACGTTTGTGGGTCTAGTTCTGGGGTTTCTATTCTATTCCATTGGTCTATGTGTCTGTTTTTATGCCAATACCATGCTGTCTTGATGATGACAGCTTTGTAGTAGAGGCTAAAGTCTGGGATTGTGATGCCTCCTGCTTTGGTCTTCTTCTTCAAAATTACTTTGGCTATTCGGGGCCTTTTGTGGTTCCATATGAATTTTAGGATTGCTTGTTCTAGTTTCAAGAAGAATGCTGGTGCAATTTTGATTGGGATTGCAGTGAATGTGTAGATAGCTTTGGGTAGTATTGACATTTTGACAATATTTATTCTTCCAATCCATGAGCAGGGAATGTCTTTCCATTTCTTTATATCTTCTTCAATTACCTGCATAAGCTTTCTATAGTTTTCAGCATACAGATCTTTTACATCTTTGGTTAGATTTATTCCTAGGTATTTTATGCTTCTTGGTGCAATTGTGAATGGGATCAGTTTCTTTATTTGTCTTTCTGTTGCTTCATTGTTAGTGTATAAGAATGCAACTGATTTCTGTACATTGATTTTGTATCCTGCAACTTTGCTGAATTCATGTATCAGTTCTAGCAGACTTTTGGTGGAGTCTATCGGATTTTCCATGTATAATATCATGTCATCTGCAAAAAGTGAAAGCTTGACTTCATCTTTGCCAATTTTGATGCCTTTGATTTCCTTTTGTTGTCTGATTGCTGATGCTAGAACTTCCAGCACTATATTAAAAACAGCGGTGAGAGTGGGCATCCCTGTCGTGTTCCTGATCTCAGGGAAAAAGCTCTCAGTTTTTCCCCGTTGAGGATGATGTTAGCTGTGGGCTTTTCATAAATGGCTTTTATGATCTTTAAGTATGTTCCTTCTACAGGAGTTCCTTCTTAATGTCAATAAATGTGCACCACAGTCTGTGTAAGTCAGAAACCTGACAGTCTTATCCTTGACAGTTGCGGTTCTCAGCTCTCCTGTCCAGTTCATCACCAGGTCCTGCCGATATTACCTGCTAGTTTTGTCCAGACACTGGGCGCTCCTCTCCTTCTCAGCCCCCCACCACCATCTCTCACCTATACTTCTGTAGTGGTGTCCTGCCCCCTATCCCCTCATCTGCTCCAGCTCAACTCTGACCTCTTCAGACTGCAGCCAGAGTGGTTTTTCCAGACAAAAATCTGATCTTGCCACTCCCCAGCTCGAACTCTTTAATTGCTTCTCCTTGTTCTTGAAAATGAGACAAAACCCTAACGTGACCACGTGGCCCCGGTGACCTGACCCTGCCAGCTCCAGTGGCCTCATTTCATCGTGCTCTCTCCTTTTCTCTGTGTCAGGCATGCCGGCCTCATCCTTGAATATATCATACTCTTGTCTGTCTTGGGGTCCCACACATCCCACTGTGCTACTTTTACTAACATATCTGCTTACTATGTAGAAGGAAGCTTAAATGTCACTTCCATAGGTAATTCCTTCTCCAGGTCAGGCCAGGTTCCCCTGATGTCCTCTCATAGCATCCTGAACTTCTTGACGATGCTTATAACAATTGTAGTTTTTTGTCCGTAGTCTTTCTCTTCTTATGTGATTGTAAACTATCTTGACGTTGATTAAGGCTGTTGCTTCAATTTCTGGTACAGTACCTTTCACATAAATAATCAATGATAAATTATTGTTGAATAAATGAGTTAGAGAATGAGTCAGTTGATGGGCCCTGGCCTTTGGAGTGCTCCTACATTTCCTCACCTAGGCCTCTATGTTCTAAAGGCTGATGCTGGGGGCTTGGAGTGTGAGCATTCTAGTTTTTATCTCTAGTGCCGGATCAAGACCAAGGTCCTAAGGGCCAGGAGAACAGTCCTATCCCAGGGGGATTAAGTTTTTGAGGTAAAATCGTCCTTGCATACATCTCCATTTCCTTTAGCTATAGCCTAAAGTTTTCCATTCGGTCATGCAAAGTTGCCTAATAGGACTGTTGTTTGGAAAGTGAAGAGCAGAGGGGAAGGGAACATCTTTGAGATAAGACTAGGAAGGGGTGAGGAGGCTTCTCATCATCTTGGTTTTGGCATCTTCCTCTGGCTCAGGGCACTTTGGACTTGGGTCACGTGGCCAACTCCCTGCACTTCTCACTTTTGCAGTAAATACATCGTTTATGCCCAATCACAGGCAGAATGTGGCTAAGAACCTGTTGGTTAGAACCAAGGGCAGCTGGATACAGCACATATTGGCAGTTGGATCAGTGACTGAGGTTGTGATCATGTTAGCTCCTCTGTAATGCTGGATCTAACCCCCAAGGTCCATTTGTGAACACACACGCCAAGTCCCCCTGTTTGAAGGGTGTCCCGTGTTGATTTCCTAGACAAGCCTGGCTCCACAAACACTAGTATAGCAGGAACATGCTCTATCTATCATACCCTTGAGGGCTAGCTATGCTTGTGAGTGGCCTTGTGTCTGGTGGGGTGGGTGCCTGTCCCACCTGTGACTGGGCAGAAAGTGTGGGAGGAGGTATCAGAGATCTTATGGGGTCATTACATGGGAGAGCTTTTCCAAGAATTTCTGCTGATTGACAGACACAACAAGTTCCTTCTCATTCTGTTCTCACTGCCACGTGTCCACCTGCTAAAACAGGAGGAATCTGGGACAGTGGATAATCCCTTAAACATGCAAGGAAGGAAATCAGGTTTGCTTTGGTCACTGTAGGGACCCTTACCTGCAGGCTAAGTTTGCCTGTACTCTCTTGGAACTAGCTGGATAGATTCAAGTATGTCAATATTAGTAGCAGATTCATAATTAATATGCATTTTGGACCTAGATGTTAGGGTGGGTCACAGAAGCAAATGTCGACAGTTTATCAGAGAGTTTTCATCTGTGACCATTAGTGGTTCTAGAAGCATGTCATTTTTCAGCTCCTAATTGGTTCTTTCATTTTGTTTTTTCTGGCTTATCCTTTCATGGGGTCTGCCTTTCTTTCTGGATCCACATTTTTGGACCAGTGATCTGTGTAATCATGCTAATATCTGGGCAGGACCTAGGAGCATTATATAGAGAAGCTTGGGCTTGGAGTCAGATAGACTTATGTACAAATCCTGGTTCCAACTCTTCGTTTATTCCACAAACAATTATTCAGTACCTACTAGGTGCCAGGCACTGTTCCTGGGGATACCGTAGTGACAGACAAAGTCCTTGCTGTAATGGAGTTTATATTCTGGAGGGAAGAGACAGATGATAAGCAAACTAGTGTATAAAATAAATGATGCCAGGTAATATTAAATACTCTGAGGAATCCATTACTGGGCATGGAGATCTGGGAAAGTTACTTAACATCTCAGACCTTCATCTGCCACATTTGTAAAATACAAATTCTGTCACTACCTCTCAGAGCTATTGGAATTAAAATGAGATTAAAGTCCTGGAAGTAACCAGGAGACACATAACAGGCACTGATCAGATTTGCCGATCTTCCTCTATTTTTTTTTTTTTTTTTGGTCTTCCTTTTTATACCATCTTCCTATGTAGATTTGATGAGGTTTTTCATTACAACTTTAAGACAGGCCCCTACTTATCAGAACACAGTGGGGAGAAACTGATGTTTCCTCTTGTTTGTACCCATCCTGGTTACTTTTCAGTGATCATTTCCATTACCTCTTCACGGACTCTTTGCAAGGATACATGTGAAAGCACTTTGAGGCTTCCTAGCACATAGTAGGTGTGCAAGGATTTTCAGTCAAATGTTAGCTCTGTCAAACTTTGTAGTGCCTCTTTGGAGAGCCAGAAGAGCAGCAGCGTTGATGGGCACTCATCACATGTCATGCCTGAGTGGTGAGGCACAGTGAATATCTGCACCAAGCCACTTGCTGTTATTGCTAATTTTTGGCTCAATTCCAGTAATTGCGTGCTTCAGAAGAGCCAAGACAAGGATTCCAGAGAGTCTGCTTCTACAGAATGAGGGTTTTGAAAAACTCTTTCTCACACAAGCCTTGACTGTGTGGCCCTCCCTAAGCAGGAGTAAGATAAGTAGGAATAGGTGCAGCTGCCTGGCTATGACCATGGGGACTAGACACAGCTATCACTGGGTCTGACTGTACCAGGAAAGGGGAATCCAGCTGTGATGTTTTCTAGGTGTGGGAACAAGCTGGGTGGTACTTGGGCTTTTAATATGGAAGAGGGAAGAACATGGCCAGAGTGTCTTCTTGTTTTTGCTCCCAGAAGTGAAATGTGCACTGACCTCTCTGACCTTTGTTTGTGCCTCATGTTTACAGGCTGTGCACACGGGGATGCGAGCACTCATCTATAATAGCTCCACAGGGGGTTCTCAGGCCGAGCAGTCAGGCATGAGGACCTACTACTTCAGTGCCGACACCCAGGAGGACATGAATGCTTGGGTCCGGGCCATGAACCAGGCCGCACAGGTGCTGTCTCGATCATCACTAAAGAGGTCAGTCCCAATGGAGGGTCCCTGTCAGAGCACTTCTCACACTAGGATGGGGATCCAGATAAGAACTCTTAGGTGCCCCAAATTCCACCATTCATTCACTTGTATTAAGCCCTGCCCTTTCTATGAAGTCCTATTTAACAACGAATTCTGTTGGAAAGATAATGCATACATGGTAAGGTCCCGCAGAAGTTATCTGGACCTCTCTTTGTTGAGCAGAGAAATGCCAAGGCCTGGGGGCAGGAAGTGACTGCTTGGGATATGGAGCCTTGGAACCTGGTGTGTGTGTATTTCTCATTTTTCCTTCTCTGATGTGTGGTGAGATGGACAGCCTTGGGGCACCAGATTGGGAAAGGGAGAGACAGACAAGAAAGACCTTACAAACTGAAAATGTGCCAAAGAGTGACCACCATGTTGCTGAGGCTAGCTGGGAAGCTGTTGTCCAGTCACCCCTTTCCTCAAGTGGACAAACTAAGGGTACAATCAGGGATCTTGAAATTCCTGAGTCTTTTGGCTGTGGGTGATTCCTTGAGAGAAAGCACAGGAGGACTATGAGTGGAGTCAGGGGCTCAGAGAAATAAGGAACCCTAGAAAAGTCAGGATGTGCCTTTAGCAAGTCCTCATCTGACATGGGCCCATTTTTTTCTTTTTTTCTTTCTTTTTTTTTTTTTTTTTTTTAACGTTTATTTATTTTTGAGACAGAGAGAGATAGAGCATGAACGGGGGAGGGTCAGAGAGAGGGAGACACAGAATCTGAAACAGGCTCCAGGCTCTGAGCTGTCAGCACAGAGCCCGACGTGGGACTCGAACTCACGGACCGCGAGATCATGACCTGAGCCGAAGTCGGCCGCTCAACCGACTGAGCCACCCAGGCGCCCTCTTTTTTTCTTTTTTAATGTTTGTTTATTTTTGAGAAAGAATATGAACGGTAGAAGGGCAGAGAGAGGGAATGAAAGGGTCTGAAATGGGCTCCATGCTGACAGCACAGATCCCAATGTGGGGCTCAAACTCACAAACTGCAAGATCATGACCTCAGCTGAAATTGGATGCTTAGCCCACTGAGCCACTCATGTGCCCCCCATTTTCCACTATCTGAACACGTTGTTGTGTTCAGAGGCCTCTTTTTTTTTTTAATTTTTTTTTTTTAACGTTTATTTATTTTTGAGACAGAGAGAGACAGCATGAACAGGGGAGGGGCAGAGAGAGAGGGAGACACAGAATCTGAAATGGGCTCCAGGCTCTGAGCTGTCAGCACAGAGCCCGACGCGGGGCTCGAACTCACAGACTGTGAGATCATGACCTGAGCCGAAGTCGGACGCTTAACCGACCAAGCCACCCAGGCGCCCCGAGAGGCCTCTTTGAGTATGGTCTTTCAGTGAGGCCTCAAAACAAAAGGTTATTCTCCGGCAACCTAAAGGTGGGATTTTTTTAGTGACTGTAAATGGATTTCACATGGCGTGTTATATAGCTTGTCAACCTTTTCCAACTCACGTGTATGTGACTTTTGGTATTAGTGGTACTTCCTAGCTTCATGCCGTCTTTCTTGAAGCAAACAGAGGGTGTAGTGTGACCTCCTTCAAGGGGCCAGCCTGGGGTCTGGCCCTCCTCTTGAAGCTTCCATAAAAGCTCAGTCAAGCATTTCCCACGCTGTTTTTTTTTGTTTTTTTTTTTTCCCACCTTCTGTATACTTCTCAGTATCCTGGACTTCAGGGAGGGATTGTCTTTGTATCTTCTGCACACTTGACACAGAGTAAGCCGTTAAATGTCTGTTGAGTGAATAAGCGAGTGAAAGAATGAATGTGTTAGATAGGACAGGATGAATGACTATGCTGGAAGTTCCCACATAGACCCTGAATCAGTAACTGCAGGTGTTCAGTCAAATCTGACTCTACCTCCTAGCATTGTCATGCAGCCTGCATTTGTCTATTGTGTCCATGATGATGATGTGAAAGTATCTGCCATTAGCCTGTGGGCACTCTGTTTAGAGTGACATCGGTATTTCTTTTTAGTTTTTTCCAGTTTTATTTTTTCTTAAGTTTTATTTATTTATTTTGAGATAGAGACAGAGTGAGTAGGGGAGGGGCAGAGAGGGAGGGAGACACAGAATCCTAAGTAGGTTCTGCACTGTCAGCATGAAGCCCAGTGCGGGGCTTGAACTCAAGAACTGTGAGATCATGACCTGAGCTGAAACCAGGAGTCAGATGCTTAACCAACTGAGCCACCCAGGTGCCCCAACATTGGTGTTTCTTTGATACATCTTATTCCTAGTGCACATGCTGGTTCCTAATGCTGTTTCTTAGTTTTTGTTTTTCATCCTTAAAAAAACCATATATGTATGTATGTATATACATATACATATATGTATGTATATACACACATTTTAAATAAAATTATACAATAAATGACATTTTTATTGTTAAAAAATGCAAAGAGTAAAGACAAAATATCCTTAATTACCTTCCTAGGGTAATCTCTGTTATCAGGTTAATGGGCATCCTTTTTAACTTCACTTAAATTTATTTATATACATATGTGCACTTAAAGAAATATGTGTTTCTTTTGTGTTTTTTTAAAGCACGAATGATATCTTGAAAATCTATATCAGTGTATGTGGATCAGCTTTACTTTGGACTGTTGTATATGGTGTTTTATAAGACCATAATGCTCCAAACCATAATGGTTTATTTTTTCTCATCTTTTACTATTATAAATAGGCCTGCAATGAAAAACCTTCTACAAGCGTCTGCATGTGTGAGTCTTTCAAGTTGCTGGGTCAAAATACAATGTATTTTTAATTTTAATTGATACACCAAGATGCAGTTTAAAGAAAGCTGTATAGTTCACTACCCACATCTTTGCCAGTAGATATTATTAAGATTTAAAATATTTTGCTGAGCTGCTGTGTAGTTAAATAGTATTTCAGTGTATGTCTCTACGATGCTGGGGATCTTTTCTGTTTTTTGGCTACTTGTATTTCCCCTCCACTGAACTGCCTCTACCTTTCCTCTGCCCATTTTTCTGCTGAGTTGTTTGCCTTCTCTCGGTGCTTCCTTCCCTGTGTGCTGTGAGATCTCCTCAGGTTAGGATGTGGCTTAGTCCCTTGCAGAGGTTGCTTGCAGGCTGTCCAGTCTTGTGGTTAACGGAACAGGATGCTATTTGCCAGGCTTTAATATTCTGGCCTTTTTCCTGTTCTCTTTGATTTCTCAGACATCACCTGAGACATTTCCTGAGCCTGTTTCTGAGTTCCCTGAGGCCCTGGGGTCCTGATGGCTGGGTCTTTCCCATCTTCTTCTCCATCTTGGACTTTTAGTCTCTTTTAACTAAGGTTGTTTTCTTTTTCATGAAGAAGATCATTCTTCTTGATGAAGTTATGGAACTCAATCTAGAAGTTAAAGAATTTGCCTTTATTTATACTACATCATCTGCCCCAGGCAGAGATACTTACATCTAATCATATTCTTTTAAAGCCCTCCCCTTCTTCATTTTAATTCTTTTTTTTTTTTTTGGTATGATCCCATTTATTTATTTATTTATTTATTTTTAAAATTTACATCCAAGTTAGCATATAGTGCAATAATGATTTCAGGAGTAGAATCCAGTGATTCATCCCCTACATATAACACCCAGTGCTCATCCCAACAAGTGTCTTCCTTAATGCCCCTTGCCCATTTAGCCATCCCCCCCACCCACAATCCCTGCAGCAACCCTCAGTTTGTTCTCTGTATTTAAGAGTCTCTTATGTTTTGTCCCCCTTCCTGTTTTTATATTATTTTTGCTTCCCTTCCTTTATGTTCATCTGTTTTGTATCTTAAATTCCACATATGAGTGAAGTCATATATTTGTCTTTCTCTAATTTCACTTAGCATAGCACACTCTAGTTCCATCCATGTTGTTGCAAATGGCAAGCTTTCATTCTTTTTGATTGCTGAGTAATACTCCATTGCATATATAAACCACATCTTTATCCATTCATCTGTTGATGGACATTTGGGCTCTTTCCATACTTTGGCTATTGTCGGTAGTGTTGCTATAAACATTGGGGTGCATGGGCCCCTTCAAAACAGCACACCTGTATCCTTTGGATAAATACCTAGTAGTCCAATTGCTGGGTTGAGGGTAATTATACTTTTAATATTTTGAGGAACCTCCATACTGTTTTCCAGAGTGAATGCACCAAGTTGCATTCCCACTGGCATGCAAAAGGGTTCCTCTTTCTCTGCATCCTTGCCAACATCTGTCATTGCCTGAGTTGTCAATTTTAGCCATTCTCTGGTGTGAGGTGGTATTTCATTGTGGTTTTGATTTGTATTTCCCTGATGATGAGTGATGTTGAGCATCTTCTTATGTGTCTGTTAACCATCTAGATGTCTTCTTTGGAAAAGTGTCTATTCATGTCTTCTGCCCATTTCTTCACTGGATTATTTGTTTTTTGGGTGCTGAGTTTGATAAGTTCTTTATAGATTTTGGATACTAACCCTTTATTGATATGTTGTTTGTAAATGTCTTCTCCCATTCTGTTGGTTGCTTTTGAGTTTTGCTGATTGTTTCCTTTGCCGTGCAGAAGCTTTTTATCTTGATGAGGTCCCAATAGTTCATTTTTGCTTTTGTTTCCCTTACCTCTGGAGACATGTTGAGTAAGAAGTTGCTGCGGCCGAGGTCAAAGAGGTTGTTGCCTGATTTTTCCTCTAGGATTTTGATAGCTTCCTGTCTTATGTTTAGGTCTTTCATACCTTTTGAGTTTGTTTTTGTGTATGGTGTAAGAAAGTGGTCCAGGTTAATTTTTCTACATGTCGCTGTCCAGTTTTCCCAGCACCACTTGCTGAAGGGACTCTGTTCCATTGGATATTCTTCCCTGCTTTGTCAAAGATTAGTTGGCTATACATTTGTGGGTCCATTTCTGGGTTCTCTATTCTGTTCCATTGATCTAAGTGTCTTTTTTGGTGACAGTACCATATTGTGTTGATGATTATAGCTTTGTAATATGTCTTTAAGTCCAGAATTGTGATTGCAGGAGAGAGAGAATCTTGAGCAGGGTTCACGCCCACCACAGAGCCTGATGTGCAGCTTGATCTTATAATTGTGAGATCATGACCTGACTCAAAATCAAGAGTTAGACACTTAAATGACTGAGCCACCCAAGTGCCCCTCATTTTAATTTTAAGAAAAAGAAAAAGTTTGTTTTTGTTTTGCTTTAAATAAACCATCTTCAGCTCCTTCCAGACTCTGCCCTTTTTGCCATCATTCCTGTGGGCCCATTCCACTATAGATCTGTGCTTGATTTTTGTGCGCCAGCTTCCATTTCTTGTGCATGTCCTTTTATAACTTGAGCTCTGAGAGATGCCTGTGTTGTTATACTGGCTTCTTTATTATTAAAAAAAAATTTTTTTTAATGTTTATTTTTGAGGGGGTTGAGGGGCATAAAGAGAAAGATGCAGAATCTGAAGCAGGCTCCAGGCTCTTAGCTGTTAGCACAGAGCCTGATGGCAGGAGTCGAACGCACGAACCGTGTGATCATGACCTAAGCTGAAGTCAAACGTTTAGCTGACTGAGCCACCCAGGCGCCCCTGTACTGGCTTCTTTAGACCAGCAATGGCAAATGAATTCTTTCTTGTGTTCCATCTTTGTTCAGTTCATCATGACTGACGAGGGCATTGGGTCAAAGATAACCTGAGAATGAAAACAGGTTTAACAGGAAGAAGTATTGTGATTGAAAAGTGATGTCCTGCTTGAACCATTCAGGATTAATTTGCTACCTGAGATTTGGCCTTTTTTTTTTTTTTTAACTTTTTCCTACCTAAAGATTTTATAATTAACTATCAGATTCTGGTTTGTGAGGGGCTCCATCCTTTATCTGTTGGGCTGCCTTCCTTCCCTTTTAGGGTCTCAGGTCATTGTATTGTCCCTAGTTTTTCTCTGAACTTGTAACATTTTTCTTATTCTCTTAATAAACTCTTAAAATCCCATAATCATGTTTGCCTAAGTTTCCTTCCTTAAAAAACAAAACAAGCCAAAAAATTTGTCCTACCTTCTGAGTCAGAATAAAGGCAGAATAATATTTCCTCTTAACTTTCTGAGAGATTATCAGCTAAGCAAATCCAGACTCACTAAATGTTCTTTCCCCAGAATAAGATGTTCAGACATTTGGTTAGTTAGAATTATTCATTAGGCAGTACTTAATCTTCCCTTTCCTTCAGTTTTGTGATCTGCACTGGAAAATCTCCATCTGTGTTAAGTGAGGGGCCCCGGTGGTTGTGTAACGGTCTTGGTCTCTCCCCAACTTGATTCTCATCAGATGCTTCTGTCATTATCCATATAGGCAGATGCTTACATATGTGGTATAGTAGGACTCCTGATTGCAGGCAGCAGAAAATGCAGACAAATTTACCTTACAAAGGGAGGAATTCGTTGGTTCCTTCACTGAAAAGTTCAGGATAGATCTAGCTTTAGAAATGCTGGGTTCAAGGCTCAGACAGTATCATTACAAGTCATTCTCTCAGGCTCTGAGGTCTGGCCACCCTTGGGTTGGATTCATTCTTCAGCTCCATGTGGAGGTTCCTGGCAGATCTAAGAAAGATCTGGTGGCAAAATAGCTGCAGTAGCCCTGGACTCCTGTCGTCTGGCTGAAGAAAGTCCAGCAGGAAAGAGCCAGAGTCTTGTCCAGAAACTCTTGTCCAGAGAGAGGCATTCTGATTAGACAGGCTTAGATAATATTTGAACCTTAAATCATGTACTGTGGATGGGGAATATACATGCTGATTGGCACCGCTCCAGGATACATTCTTCACTTCTGAGAATCAGGCCACAGGGACTGCGGGCAAGGTAGGGGTGGATGCCCAAGAAATGTTAGGGCTGTGGGCAGAGGAAGGAGAAATGACCCATTGGAATGGGATAAAGGGGGTGCAAGCAACTAATGTCCAGGCCAGCTGATTGATTCACCCCCTTACTTCCTACTGTATTGATTTCTTTTACCTTATGTTCTCCTCCCAGAGCTTAGTGGCTGAAGTCAGATAGACATGGGTTCAAATCCCATCTCTACCACTTTCTAGCTGTGTCACTTGTACAGATTGAGAATGCTTTTTAAACTTTTTCTTAACATTTATTTTTGAGAGACAGAGCACAAGTGGGGGAGGGACAGAGAGAGAGAGAGACAGAATCTAAAACAGGCTCCGAGCTGTCAGCACAGAGTTTGATGTGGGGCTCGAACCCACCGAACATGAGATTATGACCTGAGCTGAAGTCGGACACTTAATTGACTGAGCCACCCAGGTGCCCTGGGAATGCTTTTTAAACCTCAGTTCAGTGGGTGGTGGGTATTGAGGAGGGCACCTTTTGGGATGAGCACTGGGTATTGTATGGAAACCAATTTGACAATAAATTTCATATGTTGAAAAAAAAAAATAAAACTCAGTTCATAGGGTTATTACAAGTGTTAAGTTAAATAAATGAATGTATAACGTGCTTACTTAATAGGATGCCTAAGATACTTTGTATTGGGTATGCTGCCTTCCATAGGGTTTGGTTTGACAATGTCATTGGCCCTTTTTTCTTTACAACCACCCAGTTTCATCGACCATCCCCTGGATCACATTGATGATGAGTCTTCTGTGAGCAAAATGCACTCTTCCTTGTCAGGATGTGCTCATCCCCTAGCAGGGTCATGGTGGTTCTGCTCTGCTCAGGCTCCTGCAGCACCATCCCTCCACCTGCCTCTCACCTCCTTCCTCCTCCAGCCTCTTCCTACCTCATTACTCTGACCCAGGAGCAGAGTTGAGCACCCTCGCTTCAACTCCTTTCTTTATCCTTTTGTTTCCTACACAGGCTTCAGAGATCTTTGATAGAAATTCATTCATGTATTCTTTTTTTTTTTTTGTTAACGTTTATTCATTTTTTGAGAGACAGAGCGTGAATGGGGGAGGGGCAGAGAGAGAGGGAGGT
The DNA here is from genome assembly GCF_028018385.1 of Neofelis nebulosa. NCBI lineage: Eukaryota > Metazoa > Chordata > Mammalia > Carnivora > Felidae > Neofelis > Neofelis nebulosa. Next base: position 73,005,874 of record NC_080791.1, on the reverse strand, counting down.
GTAGAATCCAAAGCAAGCTTCAGGCTCAACTGACAGCACAGAGCCTGACGCGGGGCTCAAACTCACAAACCATGATATCATGACCTGAGCCGAAGTTGGACACTTAACCGACTGAGCCACCCAGGTGCCCGATCATTCATGTGTTCTTAAGATCCCATCCCATATAAGGGGCACCAAGCAGTGCTGCCCAATCCTGCTCTCTATCTCCTTCTGTTCATAATTTCTACCCTCCATTTCCATGTTCTCCCACTTGCCAGACTTTGGACTGGTTTTTGATTCCCTACAGCCTCCTTGAAATCTGTCTTCCCAACTCTGCCATTGGACTGCTTTTTGTTTGTTGTCTAAGAATGTCTTGTCCTCTCCAATAAGCTAAAACACCAAGCAAGAGGTCAGCTTGCTTTCACAGCCCACAAAACTGACAAGCAGCTCAAATAGGAGGGCCTATCAGAAGACAACTTATCTCTTTTCTCAGTTTCCAAATTTCTCTGGTCTCTGTGTAACTGGTAATCCTGTCTTTGGACTGTAGGAACTTATTGTATAATCACCTTTGGAGTAAAAACCATTTTCCTTAGGGCATTTGAGCACTGTATGGGTCTAGTCCCTATTTCACCTTTGGGCTCATGTCTCACCATTCCCCATTCTCTATGCCCCAGCCATACTGAACTTCTTCAACTGGGTGCATTTGTACTCATGCATTCATCTATTTAGTCTTTTATTCTACAAGTATTTATTGAGGGCATACTGTGCAGCAGATACTGTTAAAGATGCTGTGTTCAAAGAAAGAGGCAAAGTCCCATGCATTCTTGGGTAGGAGAGGTGGACATAGACCATAAACAGGTAAACAACAAGACAATTTTCTATCATGATCTATGCATGAAGGCAGTAAAATAGGGTGATGGGATGGGAGGGGAGAGGGGGCAGAGAGTAGCCACTTTTGTTTGGATGGTCAGGGAAGGCCTCTGTGGGAAGTATATGGAAGTGAGGCCTGATTGATATATGAAGATTAAGGATTCAAAACTGAGGTGGAGTGCTTAAAACAGAAGGAATGGGCCCTTACAAACACCTTGTGGCAAGAAGGAGCTTGATTTGTTGGGGAAACAGAAAGCTAGGGAGTGTGGCTGAATCTAAGGGAGCGAGGGGGAGAGTAGATTGTGATGGGATCCAGGTGAGAGATGGAGGTCCATCTCATGAGGCACCAGGATCCATCTGGGCCTTGCTCATCTGCCTCTCCAGTCCTCACCCTTACTAGGAGAACTTCAGCACATACTTCAAGCCTTAGCCTAAATATTCCGTGACCCTTCAGTGTGTTATATACCCCAGTTTGTAGAACTGTGTCATTCCTTTTGCATAGGACTTTCATGTTCAAGCTATATTGGCATGCTTTTTCTTTTTTGAAATGTTTTATTTATTTTTGAGACAGAGAGAGACAGAGAATGAGCAGGGGAGGGGCAGAGAGAGAAGGAAACACAGAATCTGAAGCAGGCTTCAGGCTCTGAGCTGTCAGCACAGAGCCCGACGCGGGGCTTGAACTCACAAACTGCAAGATCAAGGCATGCTTTTTCATTGTCACCCCTACTAGTCTGTAAGCTTCTTGAAAATGGAACATAGTAAGCAGTTCGTTAATGAATGGGTGCATGGATGTTTAGCTGGCTGGGCAGGTGGGTGGAAGGATGGATGGATGAACAAAACAGTTACAAAAACTCTACCTGTAAATTGTTCAAATAAAGATTTGGGATGTCAGGGGGGAGTCGGACAACTGTTGTGGGATTGGTGTGTGGGGAACCAGCCCGCTCAGAAATAGCCCATACATTGCTGGCTGTTTGTAGTCTCTTCAGAGAACTAAATATTTGGCTTTCCAAACGCTGATCACTTTGAGTAAAGTGTAGCAGGCACACCTAAGATTGGACAAGCCCCTTGGATCCTGAGCAGAAGTAATTTGTGGAGACGTTTTCAGTCAGGTGCAGGGCTTTGGGGTCAGATCAGATGGGATTTGAATCCTGTATATGTCACTGGTTGCATGATTCAAGGCAAGTTGGTTAACCTCTTTCAGCTTCACTTTTATTACCTGTAATGAGAGAATAATAATATCCCTAGCCTTGGAGGATTTTACAATGAGAAGAAGAGGTAATCTATTTAATTTGCTTAGCTCAGGGGTTTGCATTTAGTTAGTGCTCAGTGATCACTGTTGCTGCCATCGTTCCTATTCTTCAGTAGAGAAACTTATTGTAGGTAATCTGGTACTAACTGACTGCCCTCAGCCTCTCTGGGCTTGACAGTACTGGCCTTGCAGTATTGTTGTAGGGATGACGGACAGTCTAATCTCTAATTCCTGGCACATATGAGGACCATACCAGCATATGGTAATAATAACCAAGCATTAGCCACAAAAAAATGAATGACCCAAAACTGTGGCTGCCATAGGGAGATGGAAGGTGAGTGAACTTGGCCAGAACTCCAGACTGGGTTGGGTTGAACTGTGATGGTTGAGCATGACTTACTCAGTAGAAAGAAGAAGGAAGGATTCTCTAGGCAGAAATGAACAAAGTGAGGGGACCCAGAGTAACCAGACTTCCTTTGTCTGGTTTGTCAATCCTTAAAACCTCACAAAGGGACTTTGCCAGTAGCCACCTCTTTGAGTCAAGAGGCATCCCAGCTTGGCAGTCTGGTGTTGCCTTTTTTTTTCTTTAGCTTTGCTCTTCTTTAGGGTGGGACAGTGTGGAGAATTGGAGAGTGTGTCTTCAGAGCTGTCAGGCCCTCTATTGTTAATTTAGAGCAGAGCCTGAGAGGGAGCCAGATATCTGCCCCACCATGCCCTCCCAGGGGGACTGCCCTAGTTAACTCTGGAGGAAAGAAGAAACAGACTCCTGTCTGCCATTTCTCTGCAGCCATTTTCTTCCTCAAATGTTAGGAATTTAAGTGAGCAAGCCTGCCATAGGCTCCCAACATACTTTGTGCCCCTTTCTCTTCAGTCTTTTGTACAAGTCTATGGAGAGTGCCTAGGGTCAGTTCTGACTTTGAGCCCACTGCCCTCCTGAGACCGGGGTCAGTGCTCAGGGCTTAGCCTCAGTCAACACAGGCTGCACTGGTTTCTTTATCCAGGGCAGGACTTCTGCCACCTGACCTGGCTCAGACTAAACTCTCTAAGAATATCGGTGGCCTGGCCCTTGTTCTTGGGCTCCTGGTTGGGTCATTTAGGTGTGGTGAGTAGGGAGATATCCTCCAATGGAATTGTGACAGATGGATGTATCTGCCCCTGGACCAAAGTCCAACCAAGGCCCTTACAAGCTGTCATTCCTCTTCCCACCCAAGTCTTTGAGATTTAATGTGTGTGGTGTGTGCGTGTATTTAGCATTAAGACAGAGGGAAATGTTAGTTCTTATTTCCAGGTGAGATAAAAGGGTTTAGAGGCAGAATAAAATAATAATTAGTCCTTGGTGTGATCTGTTAACTTCCAAGTTCTTGTGAAGAAAAGGAATAAGAAAGAAGTATCCCCAGACTGAGGTGAGTGCTTTTCCCACTTGCAGGAGGAAACAAGAATTTGCTCTAAACAGACAAGTAGCATTGCTGTGATGTGCTGAAAATGGAGGGACCCAATCCCTGCTAATGATGTTTAGCCCCTTCTAACAGTTAGGGATTGTGTTTGGTGGCTAGTGACAGAACGGCCTAACTTAGAATGGCAAAATCAAGTTGGGTTTCACATAACGGGAATCCAGAGGTAGTTAGTCTAGGCTGGTATAATAGCTCCCTGGTGCCATCAGGGACCTGGGCTCTTTCTCACTTTCTACCCAGATTTTAGCAGGTGGCTTTTATTCTTATTTTTGTCACCTTCCAATGCAACATAGAGTCTAAGTTCCAGGCAGGAAGAAGGGGAGGGTTAGCTAAGTCAGCTAAGTGTGACTTTTTAAAAAGACTTTCCCGGAAGACCCACCCAGAAATTTCTGTGTACATCTTTTAACATCTTATTGGCTGCATCTAAGTCACATGATCACCCTTAGCTCCAAGGGAGGTTGGGAAATGGGAGTTTTTTCCTAGATACATTACTACTTAGAAAAAATTGAGTTAGGGACGAGGGAGAGAATAGATGTAGTCAACAGATTTGTATTTGAGGGCATGCTGTTTGCCAGGTACTATGCTGTGCTCTTTCTGTGCACTCTCTCCTTTAGTCCTCACAACAGCCGAGAGAAGCAGTGGTTGTTGTCCCAATTTTACAGATAAGAAACTGGAAACCAGAGAGGTCACAGACTTGCTCAAGGTCACCCAGCTTGCATTGGGTAGAACCACCTCTTGAATCTGGGTCTGACTGGCTCTTAACCTTATGCTCTCTGGCTTTGACGCATTTGGCCAAAATGGTCACTGAATGCCAAGAATTCCGTTTTTGAATAGTCACTGAGTCTGGGTACTCACAATGATAGTAATGACTTGCACTGGAAAGGCTTGTGTCATCTTAGCTAAACCTGTGTGCCCTGTATGGCCATCTTGTCTGAGTGACACAGTCATTGAGGGCTGAGGGGTGCTTCATTCTTTCCCATCATTGTGCTAACTGAGCATTGCAAATCTATTTTGTGACAGGTCTCCTGATTTGAGAAGTTGTGGGTTAAATTGTAGGGAATATAGGAAGACAGGGAGAAAACAAGAAAACATTTTTGCCTTAAATCCTATAACTTCATTAAGTTAACTGTTTAATAAGTCAGTTAAGGTGGAGGAGTAGAGGACATTACCTTCACCTTTCTTACCTGCAGCCATAGCCTGAATATTTGGGGCACAAAGCATCTTATGTAAGTCCTAGCAGTTAGAGACCAGGAGCTGTTCATAATCCCAAGTTTGAGGATCTAGAAGGCTGCCAGGTAGCTAGCAGACTTCCATTCTTTTAGCCACCCTCTTAAGGTTTGTTTTGCAGTAAATGGTGGTATTAATCTGAGAAAAGGATTTGTCATTGTCTATCAACTTTATTATTAGGAAGTACTGGCATATGTCAGGGTGTGTCCATCATATGTGCACACACAGTAAAGACTAAAGTTTATAGTTATAAATTGAGCTCCAAGGTTAAAAAGACTGGAAACCTCCATGGTTTGGGGTCAGTTAATGAGAACAGGATTAAATGTGGTTACCATGATTAAATTGGGCTTTAGGGTTGTCTGGCTTTGATGGCAGAGACTGTTTTTTGTGCTATTTTCTTATCTCTCCAAGTGCCTGCCCCAGTGGAGATAGATAGTTGCTCAGTAAATACATGGAGGTTGATAAAGAAAGGAAAATCCCCCTGCCGTTTGGTTGGGCTGAGGCATCATACCCACAGTCTTTGGTTTCTGGAGATGAGAAAACCCCCTTTTCCTTTCGATTCTAATATCATAACATGTAGGTGGCATGTTTGTTTTACAGCCTGGTTTTTGTGACAAAGTACTGTTATCTTTGGGGTGGAAATAACAAGGGGGTACAGGTACTTAGATCTCACAGCTGGAGTGACCAGGTTATCAAGCTTCGGTGACTTGTCTGTGGTCTGACCCAGAGGACGGCCAGAGCTCTAGTTCTCTAGGCAGCAGCCTTAGCAAAGCCTGCATGGGTGGTTTCCCGAGTTTGAGAAACAGTAAAGAAGATAAAGACCAACTCAGGCAACCCGAAGGCTACTGGCTGGAGTTACACTGATGCAGTTATGGAGGATTAGAGGAAGAAAGGAAGGGCAGAGTTAAAGCCTGTAATGTACCCTGTAGAACACAGTGGTCCCTGAATGAATGCAGAGTAAGAATTGCTTTTTCTTGAAGAGTAATCCCCAAATATTTCCCATGTATTCCTACTACTGGAGCTTACAGACCAACTGAACGTTAGGAATGGAAAGGCCCTCAGAGATCACAATCTAAATATGTCATTATAAAATGATGTAATAGGACTTCTTCGGCAAAGAGTAACAGAGACCAAGCTCAAACTAGCTTGAGTGAGAAAGAGAATTTATGGGTTCACAACCAGAAAGTCCAAGGATATATCTGGTTTAGTTATGGTTAAAACTCAGAGCTCAGGTTAAATTTTTAGGATTGTTTCTCTCCATCTGCTTTCCTTGGTGTTGGTTTCATTCTCAAATAGCTGATTCCCATATAGTTATAGCAGCTCAAGACCAGCTCCAACCAAAGTCCCAGAACTAACTCTGACAGGCCTGGAATACTGTCAACCCCTGAACTGATTACTGAGACTTGGAGCCTCAGCTGGATAGGGACTAGTAGAGTCAGTAACACCCAAACCACATGGATCAAAAGTGGAGGAAGGTGGTCCCCAAATGGAAATTGAAATGCTGAAATTGATTTTTATTTTTAAACAAAGCTTTGTGTTTTCATGGTTAAGTCAGGAGAGTGCCTGGGCAGTAAGATTTGTGATTGCTTTTCTTAGTTACTTTACATTGACATTTTAACTGTCTCCCAGACTGGATCGATTCTGCCCTGAGTCTGTGCTGGTAATTGGTAGTTGAGGTTCTTAGGTCATTGCAAGGATGCCTGGGGTCTGGCCACCAAGATGTAAATGCAGCAGCATTTCCATTGTATGCTTTCAGGTGAAAATGAGAGAGCCCTCTGGCTTGGTCATTTGAGGAGTGATGGATCTCCTGGCCAGGACTTTTTTTTACTTTCCTTTTTTTTTTTTTTTTTTTTAAAATTTTTTTTTTTCAACGTTTTTTTTTTTATTTATTTTTGGGACAGAGAGAGACAGAGCATGAACGGGGGAGGGGCAGAGAGAGAGGGAGACACAGAATCGGAAACAGGCTCCAGGCTCTGAGCTGTCAGCCCAGAGCCTGACGCGGGGCTCGAACTCACGGACCGCGAGATCGTGACCTGGCTGAAGTCGGACGCTTAACCGACTGCGCCACCCAGGCGCCCCTACTTTCCTTTTTTTAAAAAACAATTTTTTTGAGAGAGAGAGAGAGAGAGAGAGAGCGAGCACATGAATAGGGGAGGGGCAGAGGGAGAGGGAGAGAGAGAGAATCTTAAGCAGGCTCACACCCAGCATGGAGCCCAACATGGGACTCCATCTCACAACTGTGAGATCATGGGTCCTTGGCAATTTTTTGGTCCTTCTGGGCTGGGGTGTGTTCTCCTTTCTCCCTAATCTAAATTCTGCAAAGCTTATGGAGCTGCTGCTGTGTCCCTGGTACCAGGTAATTGGGATGCAGACATAACTAGGATCCTGACCCAAGGAAGGCAGGGAGAAAGGCAGCTTGCAATAGGAGACAGGCCATGAAAGGGGAGTCCTTCTCTGTGCCTCAGAAGTTCTTCCTGTAGACTCCGTTCATGTCCTGACCTATGGCCCCCACCCCATTCTCCTTTATAGTTTCTAGGTCTGCACATATGTAGGCCATGGACATACATATGGAGAGGCAATAGAAAGCACGTGGGCTCTGCAGCCTGGTTGGGATTAAGCCCTGGCTCCACTCTTTCCCAGCAGTATGGTCTTGGACAAATCATTTATCTTCTCTGTGCCTTAGTTTCCTTGTCTCTAAAATCTGACTGTTTAGAGGATTGTTAGGTCAGCATTCTTATGGGTTCCTGTTTGAGAAATAGGTAAGAGATTACATACAGAGGTTGCTGTGCCTATTTACTCACCATCTTGGAAGAATGTTAATTATGCTGCTAATTGTCCTTTGGGCTGTGCTAGATGCCAGTGGGAGAGACACTGGGCTTAAAAGCTTTCTATCCAAGCTGGATTGCTCCAGACAGATAAATGGACAAAGAGCAAAAGAGAAAAGGAATAAGATCATTTATTTGTTCAGTAGTATTTATAAAGCATCTACTCTACACCAGTCATTGGACAGAAGTTCTAGGCATATCATAATTGGCCAGATGGGCCTCTGGTCTGAGGGACCTCATAGTCCACTTGGGTGTTAGATGAGTGAACATACAATTATGGTCCAGTGTATTAGTATGACATGTCATCAGCAAAGGTCCCAGTCTAGACTGGGGATATGTGTCTGGGGTGGCTTCCTGGAGGAAGTGACATGTAGGCTAGGTCCCAAGCACTAGAAGTCAGGCAGGAAGAATGAAGGACTAGGTGTGAAAGATGTTCCAGGCAGAGGGAATAGTCCATGCAAAGGCCTGGAGGAAATTTGAGTGTAAAGTGTATTGTTCTTTGGGGAGTCTTGGCTGCCACTGGTGCTGTCTGGAATGGGCTGAATGTGCCTCTTTCGTTGCAGGGACATGGAGAAGGTGGAGCGGCAGGCGGTCCCCCAGGCCAATCACACAGAGTCCTGTCGAGAGTGTGGCCGTGTGGGACCTGGACATGCAAGGGATTGTCCTCACCGCAGCCATGAGGATTCCTTTGGCTTCGAGAGGCGGGAGCAAGAGGAAGAACGTTACCGTTCCCAGAGGGACCCACTGGAGGGCAAGCGGGACAGGAGCAAGGCCAGGTCCCCGTACTCACCAGCTGAGGAGGATGCCTTGTTCGTGGATTTACCTGGTGGCCTGAGAGGCCAGCAAGCACAGCCCCAGCGGGCAGAGAAGAACGGAGTGCTGCCCACCACATATGGCCCAGGAGAGCAGAATGGGACCAGTGGGTATCAGCGGGCCTTTCCTCCCAGGAACAACCCTGAAAAGCACAGCCAGAGGAAGAGCAGCCTGGCCCAGGTGGAGCACTGGGCAAAAGCCCAGAAGGGGGACGGCAGGAGGTCAGTAATAGACTCAGGATGGCTGCTACTAATGAGTGTAATAATGTAATAACGGTAGCCATCATTTACCCAGCACGTGCTGGGTAAATGCTGGCCTTAAACTCTCCACCTCCATTAGCTCCATAAATTCCTGTAACAACCCTGCAAGGAGGGGATGATGTCCCCAGTTTGTACTGGGGACAAAGAAACTGGAGCTTGGAGAAGTGAAGGAGCCTGCCCAGGGCACATGGATAAGTGGCAGAGCCAGAGTGCAGACCCGGGTCTATGAACCTGCCAAGTCTGTATGAGATTATGTCAGGTGGCTTCTCTGTTCCCTAACAAGTGTGTCTGGAGACCGTCAGCATGTAGATAGTAACTGATCTCTTACTCTGCTACTTCTCTACATCCGGGAAATATTTGTAGAGTAAATACAGATCCATTTTTAATTGCAGGCACACAGAGAAGTGCTTAGGCACTGTTGACAGGAGGCTTTATCATACCTATTCCTTCAAGAAGCAGTTTTAATGATTCAGAGGGCATGCATCTTTTGCTATTTGCAAAGCACTGTTTGTATTTTATTATAATTTTAGATTAATAAGGGCACTTTTCTGAATGTGAAAAATTCAGGGTGACCTGGCTTCCCCATTTTGTCCTCCTTATGAAGACAGTAAATTGTGTCACCATCCCCAGGCTTCAAAAACAAACCACTGACTGCAGAAGAGTTAGCGAGGCCCTCATGCATTCAGAAAGCTCCTCAGGGACTAGAGGGGCTGCAGTGATGTGTCACAGCTCAGGCCAAGTCTGCCACAGACTTATCTGCCTGTGATAAACATACTCTAAAATGCCACACTGCATTCTCCCTGTTGGTGGGGCCCAGACTTTCCCCTGTGGACTGTTGTGGCAGGAGTGTTCCCGAGGGAATAGCTTAGGCCTCCTTCTAGGTGTGTGGGTGTGTGTGCATGTGTAGGTAGCATAACCTCTTTAATCTGGTCTCGGTGGGCAGTTCGTGAGGGTAGATGGTGGAGAAATTACAATGGAAATCCCCCAAGGAATTGGTAGACATTATTGTGGAACAGACTAGGAAAAGGAAGTCCTTTTGTGTTGTAGCTCTCTTCTCATTCCCACCTGGGACTGGCCAGGTGTCAGTTCCGTTTGTTCAAATTTTGTGTCTTATTAAAAACAGAAAGCTACTTCCCAAGGACACGGAGGTGGGAAGCTTCTATTCTTGGTGCTGGGCTAGATAGACGCCCCCCTGGGAGGTGATTTTAAGTGCCCTCCCTGCTGAGCGAGGTTGGAAAGTTAGCAGGCATTGCATCGTCCAGGTCCTCCTACTCTTTGGTAAAAAAAAAAATTGGATTTTATTTGAAACAGCAGTAGGGGAGCCACTGGAAGGTTTAAAACAGGTAACTGATGTGATCTGATTAATGATTCAGAAAGAAGAACCCAGGAAAGATGCTGTTGTAATGGTCTAGGATGGTAACAGTGGAAATAGAAAAGAAAGAGAAAGATTTGAGATACATTTTGGAGGTTGAAACAGCAAAGCTTGTCAGTGATTTGGATGCTCAGGATGAGAGAAAAGGAGGAACAAGGATGATCCCTAGAGTTTTGACTTGAATAGCCAGGTGGTTACTGAGATGGGGAAGGCTTAGGAGCAAGATCAGGGAGGTGTCAGTGTTCCCATTTTGGTAACCCTGTTTGAGAAGCCTATTAGCTATCCAGAGGGAGATGTCAGGTAGGCAGTTCGGTATGGATTGTGGTGTTGAAACCCGGTTGGGAGTAGTCAGCACATAAATGGTACCTCGACACTAAGAAGTTAGCAGCAGAAGGGAGATCCGGCAGAGGCAACAGGTGTGGTTAGAGAGAAGCTACTCATGGTAAGTTAGCTATTTCCTCTTGCATGCTGCAACTGCTAAGAACTGAAGTAAATATGGGGCAGGTTAGGGGAGGTAAAGGCAGGAGAAGCTAGAGATAGTGGCAGATAGGAAAGATAAGGATTTAGCCCAGATGAGCCTGTATATCTTGCTAAAGATTTTGGGTTTAGTCTTGGAGGCCTGTGAAAGCCATCAATGGTTTGAAGAGTACTGGCAAGAAAGAGGCATCAGGATCACCAGGGGAGATTTTCTAGCTTAGATGGTCCTTACTACATCCCAGTTCTAATACAGCAGGTCCATATATATGGTGAAGAAATCAGCCACGTGATTCTGATGTGCCCCAATCAAAGTGAGAATGGTAGTTTTAGTTTCCCCTTACTCTTATAATATTTTTTATTAAAGCAGTATATGCACATAGTTTAAGGATTTAAGTAGTATGACCCCCATCCATCCCTACTTCTGATTTTTGTCCCTTTGAGGCAACCACTTTGAGTTCTTTCAGTCGTTTTCCCAATTTACCTGAAATCAAATAAGATACTTACATTGCTCTTTCTTGATTTTTCAATTTTAGTTATCAATCGACATTCTACTCTAGAAGATAAAGATTGAAGTGTCTTATACCCCACTCTGCCTTTCCAATAGACATACAGTTACCTGTATCCTAGCTTCGCAATATAGCACAATTTTTCTAGTCAGTTTTTATATTATGACAATATAAATATTCACAGCTGGGCCATATAGTATACTATTATTTCATTTGTACAGTTTTTGTTTTCTGGTGTTGATAATTTTCATGCTTATAGTTTGCTGTGTTTTTTTTTAAGTGTGTTTATTTATTTTGAGAGAGAAGGTGTGAGTGGGGAAGGAGCAGAGAGAGAGGGACAGAGAGAGAGAGAGAGAATCCCAAAGCAGCCTCTATACTGCCAGTACAGAGCCTGATGTGGGGTTCAAACTCATGAACTGTGAAATCATGACCTGAGCTGTAGTTGGACGCTTAACCAACTGAGCCATCCAAGCATCTCAAGTTTTCTTCATTTTCTTTGCACCAGTTATTAATTCATCACCAAATTCATAGTTAGTTCCATGTGTAAATCCCCCTTTGTTTAGTACCTCCAAATCAGTAAACCACTCACAAAAAAAAAAAAAAATTCAAATACCAAAGGATAAATAATGAAAGATAAGTGTCCTTCTACTTTATCTCAGAAACCTAGTTTCAGTCCCTAAATACCAACCACCATATTAAGAAAAAGAAACCCTGTCCTTCACCTTGCTTTTTTCACTTAATGTGTCAGTGTATGTGCAAGTCTATATGTAGATATTTGAATATCTCTTTCCATATCAGCACATATAGACATATATCATTAATTTGGAGTAAGCAGAGTATTCCATTGTATGGATCTGCAGTGATATTTATACCATCTCCTACTGATGGACAGTGAGGTTGGTTACAAACATTTGCTGTTATAAACTATGCTGCAGTGCATATCCCTGTCCATTGTCTCTGCATATCACTGCATGTGTACTTAAAGAACAGATGACTTTCAGTGGAGTGACTGGGTCAAAGGATACATGCCATTTTAATTATGGTAGTTATTACAAAATTGTCCTCCAACAATGCTGTTTCAGTTTATACCTCACCCAAAGTGTCCTTGTCTGTCCATCCCCATATTGGCACTGAGAACTACTGTTTCAAGTTAACTCCTTGCTCTGATGACACTATGGCAGTGTTTAGATGGAGAAGAGCCTGAAAGAGGAAATGATTGAGTGTAAGCTGGTCCTACCTTGGGTAGGAGACGGGGAGGACCCAAACCGAAGCAGTGAAGATGCTGAGGATTGTGAAGAGGGTTGGGAGGATACACAGATGTTGAGGTTGGGTAGGTATAAGAGTTGGTAAACTGCTTCATCGAGGCCTGGAAGGTGAGGAGGGCCACAGGTAGAGTTAACATTAACAAGTTTGGCTTGGCAAGTAAGTAGATGTGGTACAGCCTGGATGTGAGGTGTTGTAACAACACTCCCCTCCTCACCCGTACCCCTATGTGACTCTAATGTGCAGCCAGGCTTGAGAACCCTAGCTCAGAGTGAGCCATAGCAGAGGCCAAAGGCAGAATGAGGAGGACTTCCAGCCTAAGGGGTGGACAAAAGCAGTCTCCATGAAGGAGGTGAGCAGGAGACAGGTGATGAAGGGAGTTTCATTTTGAAGGAGTCTGGTTTGTGCTGTGAATGAGGACTTCTCCTTGGCGGGTGGTGCCTTCCCTCAAAGCTGGGAGGCACTGAAAGAGTATCTGGCACCTAAGGTCTCTGATCAGTCACTGGGGCTTTTGATTCCACTGAGATTCCTTTTATTTTATTTTTTATTTTATTTTATTTTATTTTATTTTATTTTATTTTATTATTTTATTTTATTATTTTATTTATTTTATTATTTGAGAGAGAGAGGATACAAGTGAGTGAGGGGCAGAGAGAGAGGGAGAAGAAGCAGGACTCACCCTAGGAAAGGCTCGAACTCACAAACCTTGAGATCATGACCTAAGCTGAAGTCAGTTGCTTAAGTGACTGAGCCACCCAGGCTGAGCCCCTCCACTGAGCTTCTGGATGAGCTTGCATGGGCAGACCTGATCTGCCCTTCTCAGTGGAGCTAGGACCTTCAAGTTAGGTCAGGAGGCAGAATACTACAAGAGGAAGACAGGAAGAACCCAGAAATGTGGCCTGGCCAGTGAGAAACTCTTTGTGGCAGGGGCACAGAAAGGACTTTCAAAAGCTGTGTGACTGATGTGCAGTTGTAAGTTGTTGGTTGACCTGTCTCTACATAACTGCTTCCGGCAGCCCACAAACCTATGTCATTCTGCTACACACAATGGCCTGTACTTGGGGCCGGAGGGGCACACAGGAGAGCTAAAAAATAAGTGAGTTGCAAGGAGATGACAGGGTTGGGGAAAGCGTCGAACTGTCCTTAGATATGAGCTGGGAGTTTGAGCCTTTCTTATCTATGGGGCAAGGTGACATCAGGTCTGTAGATGAAAACAATTCATTGGCCTTGAAGGTCATTGAGCACACAGCGAGAGAAACTTCAGTCTAGTGATGGAAGTGGATCTCAATGGGCTGAAAGGTGAAAAGTGAGGAATTGAAGACACCCTTTTGAGAAGAAAGCTGTTAGTCTCTGAGCACGTGAAGTGCACAGTCTCTGATCATTCACTTGTATCTGGAAAGGACTGCATCTTGCATTCCCCGAGTTGTTTTCCTTAAAGGTATATTTGTAATCTCTTACAGTCAAGTGATAAGTAGATCTGGCTGCTTAATAAAAAAGCCTCCTCCATTTGAAAATATAGAAGAGGGATGTCTGTGCTTTATATGATTCAGACTGTACTAATCTTGTTAGATTGAGCACATTAGACATTGCAAGGAGGGTTTTTTGGACTGTAATATGATCTCATATTTGTGGCTCTAGACCACACAAGAAATTATTTCTAACTGTTCTTTTAGTACTTGGAGATACGTATTATTGTGTTTTACATCATTAAACTCCTTTAGAATGATGTCTTTCGAGGATAAGCTGATGTACCCTTAGAATTCTACATTCTAAGAGATTGTTGTGAAATTCTAGCCTTGCATTTTTTTCTGGGTATTTAAAGTAATTTACATACCCATAAAATAAAAAGGCAGGGGTGGGGGTGGTATCAGGGACTCAGATATTACAATAAGGAACAGAGTCGAAAGTGAAAGTCTTGCACAATTGATGTGGAGGTTAGGGCGAGGAATGTCTGTTGCATAAGTAGTTGGTTATGAAAAGTGATTTTACATTTCGATATTACCACTTTGCAGTGGCTGTATCAGAATATCCTCTTTAGTGCCTTTTGGAACAGGGAGGCCCCATGACACAGAGCAGGGTAATGAGGGCAGGAGACCTTGAGCTTTCTTTTTGGGTAAGGCTGGGGTTGGGGGCCGGCAAATGGATCTGCTGTTGGGGGCAGCGCTGCTCTGGGTGCTCTTGCCTATTTCAGGCAGGATCTTTACCTTTCCTTACAAACCTACCTCCTGCAACCCTCACTCCACCCTTGGTTAGTTACCTTGATTTGGCCTCCGGAGCTCACCATTGCACTGAGGTCTTTGGGGTTGCCCCCAAATGGCCAACCCTGGGGATTGGGGGTGGGGGGATGATAGTGCATAAGCAGAGCCCATAGGCTGGAGGACCAGCTGAGGGATTTGGGGGTACAGCAGTGTGGGGGTACTCTGGGTGACATAGGCACTGGGAGCAGGCTGCAGAACCAGACCAAAGGCTTGTGCAGGTGGGAGCACAGCAAGGACATACTTTGCATAGTCTGAGTTTTGCTTCAGTCAGAGTGAACAGTGGTTGGTGGAGTCATGAACTCCCCAGTGGAAGCCCCTAGCCTGGTTTCTGCCACCAATGCTGTTTGAGGATTCAGCCACTGCCCCCTGCTCAGAGACACATTCCCCTCTGACTTTGGGAAATCAGTAGCAAACCTGCCACCTAGTGGAAGCAGACACACTAGATGGACACACTAGACAGGTCTAGGCCGAAGAGATCTTAAAATTACTTTCTGTAATTGCAAAGGTAACGATGAAAAGAGAAGAAAGCTACCATTTTTGAATGAAAGCTATTTCTGATCCCTGCAACAATCTATTACATTCTTAGTATCCCCAGTTTATAGTAGGGAAAGTGAGGACACAAAAGACAAGAAGGAAGTGCTTAAACAAGTTGAATTTAAGATGAATTTAAGAACAACTAGAACGGCACTCCTCAAACTTTGGCCACCCAGAGGGCTTGTTAGAACACAGGAGGCCTGACTCTAACCCCAGGGTTTCTGATTTGGCAGGTCTGGGTGGGGCTCCGTAACCTGCATTTCTAACAAGTTCCCAGGTGCTGATGCTGCCTGCCCATCCATGACCATACTTTGAGTAGCACTGGCTTAGAACAATATCTGGCTGGTTATGCATCAGGACTTTCTCAACCCTGGACATTACCACAGAATGTGAGACATAGTTCCTGCCTTCCGAGGATTTACAGCTTGGCTGGGGAGGAGATGCCTTATGAGGATGAAAAGGTTACATCAATAAAAAGACCTTGGACAAGTTTCCTACCACATAGTCACTAGGTCAGAGCAGAGCAGGAGCCCTGAGAGCTGCAATATTGCTGACGGCCTCCGTGTACAGGTCATGGGACAGTGTTGTGGAGAATGAGTGAGATTTGGATGAATAGGGCAAGGGGAGCCCATACAGATAGGGGAGGCAAGAACAATAATATGAGAATAAGGAAAAGTTTCTGCAAGGAGGAAGCTGAGGCTCAGAGCAGTCCGGTAAGCTGCCTTAGTCCGGTCATATAGCCAGTGGATGGTAGAGCCAGCATCCAAACCCGGGTCAAGCTATCTTTGCTTTTTCCACTCTGAGAAGCTGCCCGGGTGTGTAGGAGGCCAGATGGGATTAGGGTGAGGCTCTTAGTCCCAGGTTCCAGCAAGTGCAGGGATGCATCTATGCATCTGAGCGGAAGTACCTCTAGCTATTGGGCTCTAGATGCCTGACCTGCCCCAGCCCAGTCCTGGTCCTGGTTGGAGAAGCAGTGAGAAAACAGCAGGACTGCAAGGTGGGTTGGGATCAGGTGCTAGAGAGTGGTGACTACTAAAGGGTTTGGATTTTATTTTGTAAGCAGTGGGGAGCCATTGAACTTTTTGGAGCAAGACAGTAATTGGACCCAAGCAATTGACTGTGTACAGTGTGGACACTGGTTAGGAAGGTCTGAGTTGTCTGGGGGAAGATGATTAATCAGTATCTGGACTAGAGTAGTAGAAAAAGAAAAGAACTGGTACCAGCCACTTCCTTTAAGAACCTCTGGAACTTGATGTGAGGATACCAGCAGAGGGCAAGTCTTTATGACCCAGAGAATTAGGAGGCATTTCCTAGTAATAGGCACACCTGTTTGGAAGAGCTGATGAACAGCAGGAGGGAGAGGAGGAGGCAGGTTCCCTCATCTTGCACTTGAAGTGATGGGTGTGGGGCAGCCGGGTTGCTTGGAAGGGGGGTTGATATTCCAAGGTTGTTGGAGAACAATGGTTTTGGAGTCCTCTGCAAAGGGAGGGAGTGACTGAGGTCCTGGGGTCTGCATTGATTGTTCTTTGGGGTTCTTAGCGGGCTCCCTCGTGTGCCTGGCATTGTGGTTTTACTTAACTATGTTTCCAAACACCTGGCAGATGTCATGCTGTTCATCTTACCCATTTTTCTCCTTTTTCCTTTCTCCTCAGCCTGCCGCCGGACCAGACCCTTCCCCGCCAGGGCCCCAGCCAGTCCCTGTCCTTCCCGGAAAACTACCAGACCCTTCCTAAGAGTACCCGACACCCCTCAGGGGGCTCCTCGCCCCCTCCCCGCAACCTGCCGAGTGACTACAAGTATGCGCAGGACCGAGCCAGCCACCTGAAGATGTCAAGCGAGGAGCGCAGGGCACACCGGGACGGCACTGTGTGGCAGCTCTACGAGTGGCAGCAGCGCCAGCAGTTCCGGCACGGCAGCCCCACGGCGCCCATCTGTGCTGGCTCGCCAGAGTTCCCCGACCAGGGCCGGAGCAGGAGCATGCTGGAGGTGCCCCGCTCCATCTCTGTGCCTCCGTCTCCCTCGGACATCCCTCCTCCGGGCCCCCCGAGGGCCTTCCCACCCAGGCGGCCACACACGCCGGCAGAGAGGGTCACCGTGAAGCCGCCGGACCAGCGGAGGAGTGTGGACATCTCGCTGGGGGGTTCTCCCAGCAAGGCCCGGGGCCACACCACCAAGGTGAGACTCTGGAGGGCTGCCCTGCAGCTGGGGTTCAGCCCTATTGCTCAGTTTGAACCCTCACGTGGTTTAAACACAAATTTGAGCAATTTTAAATAATGATAGGTGATACCTGTGCAGTACTTTTAGGGCCAGGTGTAGTACTAAAGGCCTGACTTTAATGCTTACAAGAACCCTGTGATGTAGGTGCTCTTATCATGCCCGCTTCACAGATGAGAATAAGAGATGAAGGACCATACAACTGGAAGTCTGCTTCCTTGCAGCTTGGAAGGCAGAAAAGATACCTGTGTTCAGTTGGTTCAATAATTTTTAATAACCCCAACTTCAGCTTTATCTCTCCAAGGGGCTTTCCCAGTTTACACTGTTATATCCTGGTGAGAAAGATGTGGAGCCCCATTTCACAGATGAAGAGGGACAGTGCTGTGTGGCAGCCTGTTCTGGTGGAGAGGGGCAGAGGTTCCGGACCGCAGGGTGACTGCCTGTCTCTCCACCGTAGAACTCTTCTCATGTGGACCGACGTTCCATGCCCTCCATGGGCTACATGACCCACACTGTCAGCGCTCCCAGTTTACATGGAAAATCGGTAAGCCACTCCTCCTCTCCCCACCACCCCCACCCCTACGAACGCGATGCAGCCTGCGAAGTACCACCTCACTGAGTTTGCTCTCCCCACCCCCACCCCACGCCAGTCAAATGCAGTGTGCAGGGCAGCTGTCAACCCCCACTTTAGAAATGAGGAAACCGAGGGGCACCTGTGGGTGGCTCAGCGGGTTAAGTGTCCTACTTTGGCTTGAGTCATGACCTTATGGTTCGTGGGTTCAGGCTCCACATCGGGCTCTCTGCTCTCAGGGTAGAGCCTACTTCAGATCCTCCGTCCCCTTCTGTCTGCCCCTCCCCTGTGTGTGCGCGCGTGCACTCGCTCTCTCTCTCTCTCTCAAAAATAAATATTAAAAAAAGAAGAAGAAATGAGGAAACTGAGACTCAGAGAAATTGAATGACTGGCTCCATGTTATCCAGTTGGCATGGGTCCCCAGATCAGAGGAAGAGCTTGGGGGAAGTGGAGGAAAACGTGGGCTTTTCCTTTCTTTGAGGCAGCATTTTTTTGCCTGCAGCATTTTCCAGCCACCCGACTTTCTCCCATTAGCTCCTCTCCTCTCGTCCTGGTCTTTGCTTTGCTTAGTTAACTTTGTCTTCAAAGCTTGAGTCTGGGTGAGGTTTCACTGTTGGTTGCTGTTTCCTGAAAAGAAAAAAAAACAACAAAAAACCCCCGCTTCCTGCAGCCTCTTTTCTGCCAGTGCCTTTGTTTGTCCTGATGACAGAATTAATGCAATAATTACTTCATGGTGTCACATCAGTGCTGTCCCGGCACCGGGGTGAAGAGTAATTATAGCGTCGTGCTCCTGCGGTGGCTAATTTCCTCATGATGTGTCTACACACCTGCAGCTGGAGGAGCTCTCACTGCTTCTCACCCGGTTACGGCGGCACCAGGCCAGGCTGGCCAGCGTGCGAAATCTCGCCGTCGGCCAGTTACTGCAGCACCAGCTGACCTTTCCCACCTGCCAGGTCAGCGCCGGTGGGCTCTCTCAGGGCCGGGGCCCCCCTGGGGGCAAGGGAGTGACATGCTGGCTCGTGTTGTTTCGTGCCCACACTCTAGTCTGTACTTGCTGTCTGGCTCTTTCCCTTGCTCCCTGCCTGTTTGCTTCTGGATGCTACTGGCACACACTGTGCAGTGGTGGTGGGGCCCACACCTCTGGTGCTGGGGAGGAGACTGCATGTGGTGTGAGGGACCCAAACTGTGGCTTCTCTGGCTCTGAGTAGTTAATGCCAGGCTGGTGTGCTGGTCATGTCCAAAGAGCTGTGCTGGCTGTCATTCTTGTTGCCACCTTGGGCACTCCTTGGGATGCTGAAAGGTGTGCTTCGTTGGTGTCAACCTGGAGGGGAAAAGGCAGAGTGTCTTCTCTCATCCGGGCAGTGCCCTGACGACTGATAAAGCATCCTCACATCTCTTATTCTAGTGAACCTCACAGTAAGTTGGGAGAAGTTAGGCAGGACAGGAGTTACTACCACATACGAGGCACTCGATCTAGAAGGGAAAATGACTTGCCTGGGATCCCTCAGCCAGAGGCCTGCAGGCTGGAGCCAAAATTCAGGTCCTATCTGGCATAGTGTTGTTATAAACCTTCCAGGACATGGAGGTTTGCAGGCAAGCTTCTAAAGGAGGGACCAGAGAATTGCTCTCCCAGGCATCTTGAGCAACTTAAAGAAGATGTTCACACGAGGCTGGTCCCTCTGGGCTACAGAAAAGTAGTCAGAGGACAGGTGAGGGAAGTGACAGGATTGTCACCTTCCCTAACTGTCCTGTTTTAGTGAGACCTGAGGGACTCAGGACACGTACTTGGAAAAATGAATGTAAGGGAACACAGGCAAAACCCCTAAGTTGTGAATTTGGGTGATTTTAAATAATATTCAGTCCTCTTACTGCTGTTCAAAGTGTATAGGGACTGGGCTGAAGGGGAAGTAGGGATGGGTAAGGGGACAGTTTAGGGATAGAAATAGCATCTTGGAAGTAACTTAGTGTCCCTGACAATGGTACTTCAGGTCTTCTCATGCTTAAAAGCACAGCCTGAACATCTCCCATTGCTTACTTGTGTTACATCAGAGAAGTAAACAGAGCCCTCTCCCCCAGCCCTGACTTGCCTTGGTTTGCTGGGAGGCCTCTTATCCTGCTGAGAAAGTGGTACCCGAGCCATTTTTCTTAAGCCTTTACAGCCCCTCTTCCTAACAGCTTCTGTGATCTGTTACATGAGAAACACAAGTTCTAGAAAATCAGAGTCTTTTGCTTATTCTCACTGTTCCTGGTAATTACACTGAAGAACTCAACAGATTGTCAGAGACAATGCAAACAGCCAGGTGTGACCCTGGAACTTCCTCAACTCCTGACCTGGCCCCATGCTGAGCAAAGGGAGCCAAAACTTCCAGCCGCTGCTGGTGCTTAACATCATGGAACCCAAGGTCATGTCAGTCAGGACCTACCTGTGTCCCCACATCCTCTCCCTGCCCTTCTAGGCATTTAGCTGCACTAATGAGAGGGTCATTTCTGATGACAAGGATTGGAGCATTGGTGATTCATGGGACCCTAACTCAGATATTGCATGCCCTTCTAGCTGGACTGTCTAGTTTTGTCTCAGGAGCTCACCACTGGCCTCAGCTGCACTGCTGTCTTAGTGGTGTGTGTGCTGTCTCCCTCTTCCCCCCGAACTGTCCCTCAGCTAACTGATAGACCAGCTGGCTTTCTCCACAGTGACCTGCAAGGTCCACCATGCTGAAAGAGGGCTTTGAGCTACATTGAGATATTTGTGCTTCCTTTGTGGACCCGGATGTGTTGGCCTGCTGTAGTTCTTTGACCCTGAATCTGTGCAGTGTAAATGGTTCACACATGAAGCCCCGAGTTTTAGAAACCCTTGGTGTTCATAACTGGCTTTTTTCTCTGTGTGCTTCCATTGAAGGCTGACGACACCTACCTCCAGCTGAAGAAAGACCTGGAGTACCTGGACCTAAAGGTGAGTGACAACATGAGGACAGGCACCCCATGTGCATGCCTCCCTTGGACGTGAGGCATGCCTCCCTTGGACATGCACCTTTCTGAGCGTGTCAGCCTCATTGAAGCCAAGCTCAAAGGCCAAGGCTGTGCGGGTCTTATCAAATCTGGATCCCAAATGAAGACGTCTCTTGTCTGAATGAGAAGAGTTTTATTTCTTATTGCCTCAAACCCTGGGTGCAGTTCCTTGATAATTCTGCAGTAAGATTTCTGGCTTATGGGATGAGGGCATAAGATCTTGATCTCTTCCTATCCTTGGTAAGGACCCAAAAGTGCTTTTAGATAATAACTGGTTGCTTCCTCAGAGCCTCCAGTGTGAGTGGAATTGGGTTTGGTTCATAGGGTGCCACTGATGTGTGTCATCAGCTGTGAGTAGTTTGGTGGTGTTTTTTTTTTTTTTGGTTTTGTTGCTGAGGGAGTGGGTTCCACCTGGAATTGTGCAGCTCTGAGGCCTACATGGTCTCCCATATGGATAGTCTCCCATCCACATTCAGGAGATGAGCGCTGGGCCCCTCCCTGTAGGTGATGAAGCATCAGTCTCTAAATCAGCCTTCATAGCACAGAGAACCAAGAAAGCTGGTGTACAAGTGTGAGAGGCATTCTGCGTGAAAGAGAGCTGCTATTGTGTCATTCCCACAGCTCTCTGAAAGCTCCCACTGTGAAAAGCACTTCTTATGCCTAAACCATGAAATAGACTCAAGGAATGTGACCTTTAATTAACTGTGGGTGTGAGAGAGTGGGAGGGCCTGGAGGAGGACACCCAGGCGACTGCCACTGGGCAGGCCCCACCCCCCAGCACCCCTGTGTACCTGGCTTGAGATATTTTTAACATGGGGTTTGTGTGCTCGCTTCGGCAGCACATATACTAACATGGGGTTTGTTATCAGCCTTGGAGAAGCAAGAGTGTGAACACTATGCCCCGCGGCAGCCGATGGCGGACCTCCCTACACTGAGACAAGATCAGAGCCTTTGTTTAGGAATTGACTAGTTAACTTTTGTATCTGTGGAGTATGTGCTGTGTAATCAGCTCTGGAGAAGCCTAAGGGAGATGCAAGAGAAAAATTGAAACTCTCTGGCCCTGAGAATCTCCCAAATGATCTGGGTTAGAAAAGGAAAGTCTCCCAAAATAACACAGGCTTGTTTACAATGAACTTACAAAGATCTGTCTGGCCTAGTGCTCAGAGTTGAGGTAGTGAAGATCACTGTGGGCTGCGATTCTGGGAAGGCTTCTGGAGGAGGTGGCATGTGTGTGTAGCCTTGAAGAGCCAGAGGGTTTGAGTTGATTGAAATTAAAGGGACGGGAACAGTGGGAGTCAAGGAGAGCCAGGGTGAGGGTGGTGTGGCTAGGGCTGGAGGAGGCAGACTGTCCATCTTCCTAATTCTTTATACAGGAAGGTGCAGTGAACAAGAGGCAGACTTGGCTTTCTGACATGAGTAAAACCAAGAGGGTTCTCTCAAAACCAGGACATTTTCTAGCTTATGTGTCAGTCAGGTCACACAGAGAATGAGCAAGTATTTTAAGTATGGTTGCAGTGCCTCAGGATGCTAAATGTGCAGTCCAGCCTATCCTGCTGTGCCCTGATCCTGGGCAGGGTCCTTCCACCATGCCCACCACCCCCACCTGACCTGGAGAGAGGTCCACCCACCTTCACCTGCTCTGTGTACCACCTCGTCTCCATTCCCTGGCCTCCCAGATAGCCAGTCACCATGCCATCTGCTTGGCTCTTCTCGCCCCTTCCTGGGGGCCAGGCAGGCAGCCAGCCAGAAGTATCTGTGGAGTGTTCACAATGTACCTTGCATGGGTGGACCCCGAAGCGTTCCTCAGAGTTCTTGGTGCACAGTGCAAGAGAGAGCTTAACGTGCCTGAGCTGAAGGAATAGGAAATACCTGTGTCCTGATTCCTGTTTGTACTGGATAGCAGAAACTCACAGTTGGTCCTGGAGGGAAGATTCAGTTCAGGTCGATTTTATTTCAAGATCATAGAATTGGAGTTAAAAGGGATTTAAAGAGAGAAGCTGAGGCACAGGGTGGCAGAGCAGAGCCAGGAGTCCTTGGATGTCCTGACTCCAAACAGAAGTTTAATAACAATAGAGGGTACCATGTATGACAGTCACTGTGTTTTACTTCTGTTAACTTATGTAACTCCCAGAGTGGCCCTGGAAGGAAGGTGGTTCTTATCTTTTTTTCACTGACTGAGGCTCAGAGAAGAAAATGACTTTCCCAAGGCCACATAAGTAGTTCCCGAGGAGTTGGTATTTAGGTATAGCTCGGAATCTGAAACTTGTGCTCTTTATCACCTTGCCTCCTAGCCTCTCTTAAAATGCTGCTTCTATCACTGTGGACCCAAAGGCATTCAGTTTCTGATGGAGCTGAGCTGGGGTCATTATCCCAAGAAATGCATTTGATGTGATAGAGGCAAGATGTATCCTTGGGGTGTTTCACTAGCTAGGTGCTGCCTATGCCCAGAACATTAGTCTTTCTGGAAGTTGTCATGTGATAGAAAACAGCTGTGTTGATACCAGAGTTCTCCAGTCTTATAGTTATTACTCCAGTTGCTAAGTTCCTCTCAGAGAACTTTCACCCCAGATGAGCTGCACTTGCAGCAGGGAGGTGCTGGGGTTTGTGCTGTGTGTGAGTTGTCTATCTGGCATAGCTGCCAGAAAGGTTGGTACTGCCTTGGCCTCTCTCCAAGGTACAGGGTACTCCCATCAGGGAGGCAGTGGGCCTGCTCTGCTCTGCTCAAACCCAGCTGGGGTATAGGGTTCCCTCATTTCAGGATCCGGACGAGGAAAGGGCTGGAAGCAAACCAGAGGTGTTGAGGGCCTATAGAACCATGGCTGAGGAGTGTATTAGGCAGGATTCTTTTGTTTGCAGGCGTCTGAAACCCAAATCAGCCCGCGAATAAGCCAAAAAGGGAATATACTGGTTCTTTTAGCCAAGGGCTACATCCCAGGGGCTCAGGCCACATCATCACTGTTCTCCTTTCCCTGGTGTGTGGGCTGCTTCCATATGGCCAGGGAAGGTGGCTACCTGCAAACCCAGGTTCACTTCCTTCCAGCTTAGTATCCCCATGGGTGGCCAGTTGCAAACCTAAGACTCCCTGTGGAATGAAGGAGGGGTTCCCTAATGGGAAGTTTTGCTAGGAAGAAACAAGAAACACAGCAGCAGTTAGCACAGCTGCAGTGTGGAGTGGTGGAAAGAGTTCTGGGTAATTCAGGAGACATAGAGACAGTCTACAAAGCTCTAAAACATTACCATGTGTCTTCTGTGGCTGTAAGGGAGAATTAAGACAAATCAGCTGTACTTCAATTAAAAAAGAGAGAGAGAAGTGGATAGCAGCTACAAGTAGAGGGATTTCTAAAAGGGCCTGCTCAAGTTGTGGTGAAACACTCCCCCCTCCGTCTCTAGGGTGCAACTGAAGCTAGATGAACACTGCAGGACAAGAGGGATGCGTGATTATATCAGGAAAACCCTAAGTCCCATTGGCTCTTGAGATTGAGACATACTAGACAAAATGAGCTGATGCTGAGCTCAGCTGGGGTCCCTGAGATGAGGACCTTTATGGGCAGAGTTGAATGGGCCCTGTAGCCCAGCCTGGGTGTGGGGACAGTAATGAGCACAGCCCCACTGTGACCAGCTGCTTGTGAGAGGTCCTTGCGGGGAGAGGAAGGAGGTGAGCCCGTCTGGAGAAAAACAGCCTCCCTATCCCCACTTGGTTGGCCTAGGCTCCCCCATGGCCCTGTTCCAAAGGCCACAGGCTTAAGGATCCAAAGCTCCTGCCATCACCAATCAGCTGATGCTCAGCTTTCAGAATCAGTATTTGCTTCCCCACATGTTGTGGAACTTTTTCTCCCTAAAGTGAGCATTTCTGTTGTTGTACCAAGTGATCAAACAAAGGTGTATTCTAGTCTTTTAGAAGATGCTCTGTATTAATGCTCTTTTTGGAAAATGTTTACTCTTCTGGCATCTTACTTGGTGGTGCCAGGGTGGAAAGGACTCCACCTTGATTAAGCATCTGTTCCTGCCTGGCAGTGTTTGGGCACATGTTCATTATCTCACTTAATCCTCTAAGCAGCCTTGAGAGATAGGAATTATTACCCCCGCCCACATTACTAACCAAGAACCCAAGTATCAAGAGAAGTCACTTCCACAGTAATGTGTGTGGAATTTGAACCCAGTGTCTAACTTTACACCTGCCTTCTTTCTTCTGTGTACCATGTACTTTGCCCACCCTAAAGTTGTATTCACTGAATTGTATTTCTGGCATCATAGTTCTGTTTTCCAGTACCCTATACCCTAGCTAGGTCTGAAGAAGCAGGTATGGTAGTCACTGTTATTGACAGCTTAGATTGTTTTTATGCAGCTGTGAAGCACACCTGGGAAGGGGAGGTGGAAGGGAGGGTATCTGCTGCTGGTCAGGTGGTGTTGTTGTAGGTAGAGCAGGTTGCAGTCAACCCCACAGAGACTGTTTGTTGTTCCTGGTTGAGGGATGTGTCATCAGTGGCTCTGGGCAGTTGGCCTCCAGACTCTTCCTGACTGAGCTTGAGATCAGGGCTTCTCTGTTAAGGGTTTATTTCCTAAGTTAGCTTCTAGAGCAAAGTTTCTTAAGTTGTGGTCTAGATACCACCTACCTCAGGATCACCTAGGAGCTTGATTTTTTTTTTTTTTTGAAGTACAGATCTTGGGGGTTCTGTTGAATTAGAACTTCTGGAAATGGTGCCCAGAATTCTGCATTTTTTAAATCAAGCTCTGGGATGATTCTTGCGCACAAAGAAGTTTGAAGTCTGTTGTTCTGGAGCAGAGATTATTAATCCTGGCCATGAACTAGAATAACCAGGAGGGCTTTTAAAATGAGTATCAGTGCTTTGATCCTACCCCTTAGAGATTCTGATCTAATTGGTAATACTCCGGTATTATTCTTTAAAAACAAATAAACAACTCTGTAGGTGTTTCTAATGTATGGCCCATATGGTTGAGAAACATTATTGGCCAGGGTTGAGAAACATTATTTCAAAGCAGTGGTTCTGAACATGTAATCCCAGGCCAACAGCATCAGTAATACCTGGGAATTTGTTAGAAATGCAAAATCTTGGATCTCACCCCAGACCTGCTCAGTGAGAACCTCTGAACACAGGGCCCAGCAAATCTGTATACAGTTGACCCTTCAACAGTGTGGGAGTTAGGGGCATCAACTCCTGTGCAGTTGAAAATCCAGGTAAAACTTAACTCCCCAAAACTCAACTATTAATAATCTACTTTAATATAAACAATCGATTATTAACACATATTTTGTATGATATATGTATTACATACTGTATTCTTATAATCAAGTAAGCTTGAGAAAAGAAAATGTTAAGAAAATCATAGAAAAGAGAAAATTTATAGGGCTATACTGTTTTTGTTGAAAAACAAAAATCCATGTATAAGTGGGCCTTCATGGTTTAAACCCATAGTTCAAGGGTCAGCTGTATTAACAAGCCCCCTCCAGGTGCTTCTGAAGCATGCTGAAGTTTGAGAACCACTTTTTACAGTAGTGGTTCCCAGTCTTGGCTTGTACATCAGTATCACCCAGGGGGGCTTTTAAGGACCCACTCCAACGAATTATATGTGAGTCTCTTGGAGTAGGACTCGGGTATCAGTTTTTTTAAAGCCACTTGGGTGATTCCAGTGTTCACCCAGGGTTGAGATCCACTGTTTTGGTGGGTAAGGGCAGTGTTCCCTCAAAGGAGCTCTGAGCATTTGGGATCATTGGTAAGACATCATTATTTAGATGAACATAGGTGTGGAGATGAGGGTCTGGGGCACTGAAGGTGGAAAATGTGGGGCAGGGATGAGACTAACTCATGGCACCACCCTAGTGATTTGATGTCTTGCAGTGTAAGGTGAGGGAGGACGAAGGAAGAAGCAAAGTCCCTTCTTGTCTTCTGCAGGAGAAACAGGAAGGAAATGGGCACCGACATTGGCCCTCTCATGTAGACTAGCCTGCACTAAGATCCTTCAGGCAGAACTTATTTTCCCCCATTTTATAGGTGAGGGATCTGAAATCTGGAAAGGCTCAGCAGCTGGGAAGCAGCACAGCCAGACTGAGACTCAGTCATTTGAACTGCACAGCACGCGTCCTCCTTAAAGTTTCCCCTTACCGATTCCCCAAATTCTGGCTCCTTCAAGTGTCTTTTGATGTCTCACCTGTTACGTTTTGTTATATTTGCCTTTTTGTTTGGAACAGATAAAAAATAATGAACCTTTGATCAACGTGCTTTACAAAGTGCTGAAGAAGTCAGCACGGGGCTGTCGGCCCAGGAGAAGCGTAAGACGATCTGATCTGTGTCTCCAAGCGGGGCCATTCCATTGCTTTTGGCTCAGTGCCGACTTCATCACTTGCTTAACCAGGGGCTCTCCTGACCGCCCCCAGGCTTCCTGCAAGTCATCTCGGTTTATTTTTTTCTCCTGTTGAAGCTCCCTTCAGCATTTTGGCTGGTGCACCAAGCTGAACCTCTCACATGCGGTGTTCTGTGACTCCATCTTTTGTGCTGCCGCGGGGGTGGGAGGGGCTTGCCTGGCTTGCCACCAGCTTGTGTTGTGTTCCCATTCTCTCTCTGCCTCCATGGCGAGGACTGACCTAGACAGAGACCAGTGTGGTCTTTGGAGTCAAGCATGAGGTCTTAGGAAGGAGTTAGCAGTTCCTGGTCACCTTGGAGCCTCTGGCATATCCTGAGATTCTACCATGGCCTTGGGATTAGGCTGGCTCTTCTTCAGGGCAGGGTGTTGATATTGAAAACAGTCTAGAGCTAGACTAGAACAAAATGGGCCACCCCCTTTCCCAAGTCCCCCCTTTGACTGATGCAGAAGTAGTGCCTGAAATGTAGCCAACTTTTGTAGCATTCCAAGGGAGGCTACAGGTTGGGAGGCAGGTGCTATGTGCAGTCATCCCGAACCCTGAGAAAAGGTGTGTCGAGATGTGGTGGAAGGGAGGTAAAATGCCTGAGTGGCCTTCAGTTCCTTTCTGGTGCACAGACTCTTTCAAATGGATGAGTGCCCACTGAATTTCACTTTTTTCTGGTGACAGAAATGCTGAAGACACATAGTTGATATTTCAAATGGATTTAAACATTGCTGTCACAAAACACAGTTTTAAAAGGAAAATTACATGTAATATACTACTTGTGGATATTTCATAGCAGCCTTGACTGCAGAACAAAGCTAAATTCAGAAGTTTAAAGGGCCTTTGAGCTGTGTAAGTACTTTCATGAAGCCCATGGTCTAAAGCCTATAGGAGTAGGAGCCAACTCATACGATTTTGATACGGTCACAGGTTCATCAGGCAAACACTTCCCAAATATCCTCAATGTGGTGGGCCCTGGCTGGACTTTGAGGATACAGAGAAAATATGTCATAGTCCCTACAACCACCTCTCATCAGGTTACTATCTTTTGAGGGGAGAGAGAGCACATCATCTAATGTACTAAGGCCCATAGTTGTGGGAGACATCAGGTGTGGGAGGACCTCCCCTGAGGGGCACCAGACCCAGTTGGAGGTGAGGGAGTTAGGGAAAAGCAGCAACTGTCCCTCTGTTGAGTCTCCAGTCCTAACAGACTCAGTCATTTCAATTCCTAACTCACAGCACCTTAACCACAGCCATTAAAAGGGGACAAGAGAGAGTTACTTCTTAGAAAAGAGGGAGTAACCTAATATCCTGAGAGAGAAAAGAAACATTATGTGTCAATCTAAAACGGAAATGAAAGCACAGAAATTTAGAAGAATTTAATCAAGAGGCAAATGGTCCTAATACACTTAACTTCTAAGAAATTCCATATTACTGATTTTTATAATGACTGATTCATCCCCGAAAAGGTTGAATTTATATTCAGTTCTGTGAAGGCAGTGTAGGATTTACTTTTAGAAACCTTTCCATCAAACAGTTTAAAAGGTTCAGCTTTCTCGAAATGCCTTTTTTTGTGTCGAATACGTCATTCCTCATGGCGCTGGATAAATGAGGCATTGCTCAATTAGATTCTCTGCCTTGCTATTTCAGTATCAAAAAGATATCATCTGTTAAAAGCTTCAGTGAAATCAGGGGAAGAGTTTTGCTAGGAGGAAAAATCCCCACAGCATATCTCAATTTGAAAATGATTTCTTCCTGGGAAGTGAGCCAAGGGTCAGCCCTTTGGAGAGTAGACCAGCTCATTGTCCTGTGCTTTAATGGAGGACTGTGACACAGAGTGACCTCCCTACCTTTACCTGCTGTGTTCCCCTGAGTTTGGCCCAAGTCCTGCCTGGAACGTCCAGCTGTTCGTGGTTCACCAGGTTCATTCCACCCCTCCTCCTCCTCCCTATCCTTATTCTCCCCACCTTTCCTGCCCCTCTGTCCTTGCAGGAGCCAGCAGTTTGTTTGTGGATTGTGGCAGTAGTCCATGTGTTCCGTGACTGTGTGTATACATGTATGTACACATAATCTGCCAGTATGAAGAGCAGAATTTGGCTGGAGTTCTATTTTTTCCAGGATGCTACAGCACTGACCCACATGTGTTTTACCTTTGACCTACCTGCAATGCAATAAGCATTTTCCCAGTGCCTTCCAGTGTGCCAGGCTTTATGTTCAGGGCTGACTTGACCAAGATAAATAAGACATCTGTCCCTGCCATCTACTGTGTGATCAAAAGGAGCATAGGAATGGATGGGGGTGTGTCTGCAGCCAGACTCAGTCCTCAGCCCAAGGCCTAGAGATGGCATTGTCCCTTGACCTTGACCTTCGCATTTGCCAATGATTATAGGAAGAAGGAGTGTAGGACAGTTGGGCACATGAGTGGCTTGAGTTCTAAGGAGGATGTTTGCCAATATATTTTTGCTTCTTATTTACACTCACAAACTTAGTGGACCTCTCAGATGGAGTAGGGAGAAAGTGAGGGCCATCTCTCCAGCAATTGTCTATCCATCCACACCGGAACCCTCTGCATAGTATACACATCACCTATCTCAGCTATGATTGACTCCACCCTGTTTCCTTGGTCATATCTGCAAAATGGAATTCAGCAAGATGGTCTTCCTTGCATGGGGCATATTTGACCTGTCTCCCTGACCATGACTTGGCCAGGGGGGTGCATCTGTGGAAAAGTTCCCCCACCCCCGCCCCATACAGCTTTTGGCATGAAGGATATTAGGGGGGAGTGAAAACATGGGCTAAAGAGTTGGGTTTAGCTTTGTAGGGGTTAGTGGGAGATGGCAGCATGGTGCCCACATGGGGTCAAGGGAAGGATGGACAATGTTATGAATGCCCACTGGCTCATAAGGTTGGGTGATTTTTGTCTACTGCTTCTTGGTTTCCTTTCTTGAGAGGACAGGGTAACTTGTGACTTATACAAGTATGACCTAGCCTCAGTTATTTAGGGATCAATTGAAAACCCCAGCCATCCAGGTTCCTTCATCCCTTGACCAGATTCTCTTCCCAAATGGTATAGGATGAGATAGGCTGACCTTGCTCATGGGGAAGTAAGCTGCTAAGAGGCTTCCTTAAACTAAGGCTTGACAGTGCCCCAGGGGCTCACTGGTTCCTCCTGGTTCACCTCACTGCCCTGGCTGGGGGGTCACATTTTCGATAGCTAAACTGTGTCTTTTAAATCTTCCTGGATTCACTTTGGGCAAATTAAGCTTCCACAGTCAATGAGACTATATCTTGGATGCCTACTTTTTCTTTAGTTTGAGGAATTTACAAGTGCTTCTTGAATCACAAAAAGGCTTTGGTTTTTCCCTAAAATGAAACAGGCATACAAATGAGGTAGCATCTGAGTTTTTGCCCCTTTCATGCTATGACCCTACCTGTAAAGACTTCCACACGTGTCCATTGTGGGGCTAACTCTCCTTCTCTAAGTCTAATCCTGAACCTTGAGGTTAATCTGCTTTAAATTGTTCACCTCCCAGATGACAGGCAGGGATCTCGTCAAGGATCGAAGTCTGAAGCCAGTGAAGATCGCGGAGAGTGACATTGACGTGAGTAAACAGGGTGACAGGCTGACCCCCTGGCTGCCTGCTGCCCCCAGACCCAGGGCGGGCGGGCAGCTTCAGGCGGGGTTTGGAGGGATTGGAAGGCCAAAGACCTTCTGATCACACTTCAAGGTTGTGCCCTTTTCTCATCATCCCAGGCCTTCTCCCACCTGTTCTTGCTCACAGGTCAAACTGAGCATCTTCTGTGAACAAGACAGGATCCTCCAGGACTTGGAAGACAAGATCCGAGCCCTCAAGGAGAACAAAGTATGCATCAGTTTCACATAATCTTGGGCTGGCTGGCAGGGGGTTTTGTCATTCTGTATTTTCCACAGATACAGATTGGACTGTCATGTCACAGGTATTCATTTAGCCAGAACAGGTACTTGTTTATCTAGAACAATGTATGGGTTTAAAGGGTGCTTCCAGGAGGGTTTCTGCCTAAACCTGGAGGAAATCTTTTGGGGAGACTTCAGACTGCTTATTCCGAGTGCCACCTACCCCTCCCCCACCTTAATTCTGCTCTGACTTAACTCTCCTGAGAGGCACCATGAGGTTAGCCTGGGAGAGGAGGGCTCCACTGGCTTGTATGTGATGACCCCAGGCCCCTGAATTCCATGCAAGGGGACTGCCTTGGAGAAAGTGGCCATACTTATAATAGGACAGAGGCTATCACTTTCTAGAGCTCCTTTCCTCCTAGGATCTGGGCTATGGAGGAAGCAAGTCTAGATGAGGGAGGAGGAACAGGCCAGGGGCTGCAGTGTTTGGTTTCTTGGACCCTTAGTGTGATATATTTTTTTTTTTTTTTTGCATTTTAATAAGGCATTGTATTTGTGATGCTGAAGGTTTATAACATGTGCTGATAAAACTTAAGAGAATTTTCCATCTACTCTTTGATGTATCCTTATAGTTTATCCCATAAAGAGTGGATGATCTTATACCCACTTCACAGATGAGGAAGCTGAGGCACAGAGCTGTTAGGTGACTTGTCCTAGGAGGCCACCCAGTGGGCAGAGTTAGAGCTGGAATCAGAGGCCCTGACTCAGGCTGCAGCTGGGCAGTAGGTCCTTCAGCCTTAGATCCAGCAGATTTATTTAGTTCCTAGCATGGTATGGGGAGGCCTTCAGGGACTGTCCTGCTTTCCTCTTGCTCTTTGGCCCTTGCCCGATGTAGGACCAGCTAGAGTCCGTCCTGGAGGTATTGCACAGACAGATGGAGCAGTACCGAGACCAGCCCCAGCACCTGGAGAAGATTGCTTACCAGCAGAGGTTGCTGCAGGAGGACCTTGTCCACATCCGGGCGGAGATCTCCAGAGAGTCCACTGTGTGTAGAGGGTGTGGAGGGTGGCAGACACTCTCCTGCCCCCATTCCTCCACCCAACCCCCCGCGATGGGCTGGGCAGGGGGCTGCTTCTCCTATCTCACAGCCGTAGTTGAGTTGGTGGCCGGGGACAAGAGTCTTGATATAGTGACTCCTGTATGGCTACAGTGAAACACCAAGGGGACCACATTTCTCAGAGCAGCCTGCAAGGCCCTTCCCCTGAACTGTGTACAGTTAATTCCAGCATGTCAGAATTTCTCCTTTTTTATTTGTCCATCTCATGTGTGGTGCAGGTGCTTTCTGCCGGGGTGGGGGACCAAAGCATCTCCAAGTGTGGGAGAGGGAACAGTGCAGGTGGCCTGGGTCAGAGCAGGAATGAGAAGACAAGCCCTGTCTCTCTCGTACCAGGCCTGCCTGAGACCCTCTGGGACCCCCCCTTTCCTCTTCCCCTGGCTGGATCAGCAGTGGTCAAGAGCACAGGTGCTCATGGGCCCATCTTGGGGTCAGGGGATAACTAAGAATCAGAAGCATTTTCTTGGCCCACAGGAGATGGAAAATGCCTGGAATGAATACCTGAAGTTAGAGAGTGATGTGGAGCAGCTGAAGCAGACCCTGCAAGAACAACACAGAAGAGCCTTTTTTTTCCAGGTGACCCAAGGACTCTTCATCCCTTCTGAACTCTGATCTCTTCTGAGAGCCTTCACCTGTGGGGCTCTGAGCTCTACCCAGGGGCTTTTTCCTCCCCCACCGGGACTCAGCCTGCTTGCCCCCCCCCCAGCCCCCCCTTCTGGCCAGGCTGTGATGAGAGAACTCACCTCAGCACCCCCTGCCTCTTGGGCATTTTTGCAAGCATTTTGCTACGGATCATTTGGAGGAAATGACCCTGAGGGGAGAGAAATACTGAGCTTGAGAACCTTATAGACACTTGAGAATAATCTGTTCCCGTGATTCTTGGTTCCATTTGGGGCTACTCACTTAGCAGCAGAAAGCCCCACCTCCCTCCCTCCCTCCCTCCCTCCCTCCCTCCCTCCCTCCCTTCCTTCCTTCCTTCCTTCCTTCCTTCCTTCCTTCCTTCCTTCCTTCCTTCCTCTGATTCCCGAAGATAGATGTTATCAGTCCTTCACCTGAGGAGGCGGTGTGACTCCAGGTCCATCTAGGTGCCTCTGGTCTCCAGGCAGTCATTTGCATTTCTGGAGCCAGGCTGGGAGATACCCATCACTGTGGCCACTGCTCTACTCAGGAAAGGCAGCCTTAGAGCCCTGCCTCCTCTACCTTTAAAACCAGGCCACTCCATTGATGGCTGCCTCTGCCCCCAAAGGTGAGAGAAGAAAGGCCCTATGTGGTCTTTATTCTTCCAGGCTGGGTCCTCCAGCTGCCCAGTGTTTCCCCATTGTGGTGCCCGATCAGGGTTCTGCCCACCCTCAAATTTTTAAAAATTGAAAATAACCTGCTTTTAAACCCAACTTCAGATCTACTGTATCTCTTCCATCAGTTCCCTGACATTAATTCAATTTATTTGAAATCAGCAAGCATTCATTGAGACATCTTGTGCATGAAGCACCATGCTAGGCCAATTTTGACGCTAAGCTTTCTAATTGATGGACTGGTTCTAGCCAAGGCTCTTTCTTAAAGTGACTTCGTATACGTACTGACTTTGGATGTTAGTGAAGGAATACAAGAGGCGAGCTGGGTTTGTGGCCCTGGAGATGCCTGCTATCCCTCCACTCACCATTGGGGGCCAATTCCCAGAAACCTCGTCCAAGACCATGTGGAGAAGACTCTTGCCTGTAGCTCAGGGCTGGGCTGGCCTGCTAGGTCTCCCAGAAGTTGTCTGTCTCTTGCTGTTGTTTTTTTCCCCCCATAATTTCCCTGAACCCAAGCTAACCTTTTCCTATTCTTTTTTGGTACCACAGTACTTGGCATAGTGGCTTGAAAATACTAGTGAATACTGTTGACAAAGTCCTTCAAGTGATTATTTCTAGTTACTAGTTCCTTAAAGTGTTCTGTCCCATTATACTTATCTTCTTGGATCTTTTTCAATGATCTACATTAATTTTAGCAGTAACGTTTTTTAGCTTTTCATTCCTTGTGTTTCTATAATTATAAAAATAATACATGAATGCATCTCTCTGTAAAGGCCAAACAATAAGAAGAAAAAGCAAAACATGAAATAAAAGCCCCTCTTCCCTCCCTTCTCTTTCTGCTCCAGTCTGTCACCTTCTCTGTATGTAATCAGTGCCATCAGTGGGTGGTATTGTCTTCCATACCATTTTCTGTGCATTTTCAGACATGTGCCCATACATAAAATAATTTGTTTGGGGGTGTGAGTTGGGTGTACTTAGAGAGGAATCATACTTACACGTTCGGTTACTTGCTTTTTTGTCAGAACTTTATGTTATAGAAATCTTTCCAGGAAAAGTACCCCCAAGTTTATGTTGCCTGATACAGTAGCTATTTAAGTGTAAACATAAATTAATTGAAATTAACTAAAATTAAAAATATATTCCTCAGTCACACTAGAATCATTTCAAATGCTCAGTAGCAGCTCACGTGTGGCTGGTAGGTACTGTATTGAACGGCACAGATTATAGAAGATTTCTATAATCTCAGAAAGCCGTGTAAAGTAAAAGAAATTAGTTCTTAACAGCTGCATAGTTTTCATAGTCTAGATATTGTATACCTTAGCCATTCCTTTCTGATGGGCATTTAAGTTATTTGCAGTGTTTTGCTTTTATAATGGTACCACAAAAAACATCTGTGTAACTGCCTTTTCAAGCCCATTTATAAGCATTTATCTAAGATAGGCTTTTAGGAGTGGCCTTGCTCTGTTGAAATGAGTGTACATCTTAAATGTTGATGGATGCTGCCCAGGCACCCTCTAAAAGGCTGCACTCATTTGCCCCCCCACCCACAGTGAATGAGGGTGCTGAACCCTGTTTACCTACAGCTCCTCCAGCACTTGATGTTATCAGTCTTTTTAGCTTTTGCCGTTCTGCTGGCTGAAAAGGACATCTTGTTTTAATTTGCATCAATTTAATCACTAGTAGGGTAAACATCTTTTTATATGATCATTGGCCATTTGTGTTTCTACCGTGCCTTATTTCATGGTGATTTAACTTGCAGCAGTCCCAGAATCCCTTTCTCTGCTCTAAAAAACAAATGAGTACAATGTATAAGTCTTGTCACAGACTCCCTGGAGAACTTAACCATGTAAGTTATAAAGAGCTAGGCTAGATTGAAGCCTAGGCCCTGCAGCTTGATGTCTACCTAGGCTGGAGGCATTGCTCATGCTTTCCCTGAGTGCCAAAGTGACCTCGGAAGCTCACGAAGCCCTTCTTTGAACAGCCTTTGTGCTAACTTCTTTGGTGTAATTCTAGACCAGACAAACTGTTAGAGTCCTGATATTAGACTCCAGAGTCATTAACACTGGAGATACGCTTGTAGCCACATATGCAAATTCTCAGCAGTGGAACTTGCTCGGAAACTTGCCTCCCTTTAGCCAGGTTTGGCTGTGAGAAAATTTGTAGGCTTTTCAGTGAAGATGAGTGGATTTGTTTATAAAGATCCTCATGACCACCTGTGCAGGGAAGCCAGAGAACAAAGAACATCCAGGTAACTGTGTGAAAACTATTTGATAAGTGAGGCTACCTGTATGTGTTCTTACTTCTGGACAATAAATTCAAGCCTTTGCTGAATGCAGCACCTAGTAGCCTTCCCTGCCCAGCATGGTGTGAGGATGCAGGAATGAAAACCACCCCGTGCTCCCCAAAAGCTTCTTTGACTTTGTCATTAAGTTCTGAAATTCCATTATCCTTGGAGAACCTTAGAGATTCTCTGGCTTTCGCTTGTTGTTGCTCTTTTCTTACATACGAGGGTGGCAGAAAGGCAAAATGGGGGCAGGATTGTAACCTGACAGGTATGTATGCCAGGTAGACTGCCAGAGGAGAGGGGAAAGGGTTGATTTTAATCTGATACTCCTCCTTTACCTTTTCCCAGCATTCTGCTTAGTCTGCTCCAGAGATAATCTTGTTAGCTTACACACCCACTCTGGGCTCAATAACATGTCTGTTTTAGGGCACGCGTGCTTTGGTGTGGCGCTAAGCATCAAGCCCATTCCTTGTTTATCAGCCCTGAGAGGATGTGCGTTGGTGTTGGAAGGATGGAGAGAGTATGAGAATGTGAGCTCCTTTAGGAGACATCTGTTGTCTCAGCTGTTGGACTTCATTTGGTCAAGGAACTTTATGTGATTGGTCCTTTTTTCACTCAACATACATGTACTGAGAGGCTGGTGGGTCCCCAGCCCTGTGGGGATATACCAAGGAGCACATAGTCTACTTGCAGAATCAGGCAAGTCCTTAAGTATCACACATGCAAGAATCCTTCCACTTGAGGGTGACTGGGCGCCTCGAGAGCAGATGTGGTATGAGGACTTTGCTTTTAAGCCCATGGAGGAATGATCACAGCTAAGTTCTCCCATGATAGTTTAAAACTTAATACTGGGATGCCTGGGTGGCTCAGTCGGTTAAGTGTCTGACTCTTGGTTTCAGCTCAGGTCACGATTTCACCGTTTGTTAGATTGAGGCGGACATTGAGCTCTGCCCTGACAGCACAAAGCCTGCTTGGGATTCTGTGTCTCCTTCTCTCTCTGCCCCTCCCCTGCTCCTGTTTCTCTCTCTCTGTCTCTCTCTCTCAAAATTAAACAAACATTAAAAAAATTAAAAGAATACTTTCATGTTCAAACAACTCTATTACAAGTTGCCCACAGGTTAATATCCAGAATATATAAAGAACTTACAACCCAACGCCAAAAAAAAAAAACCAACAAACTTTTTTTTTGAAAGAAGCCATACAGTATCACCTTATACTTCTCAGAATGGCTACAATAAAGAAGACAAGACCCCGCTCATGCTCTGTCTCTCTCTGTCTCAAAAATAAATAAACATTAAAAAAAAATTAAAAAAAAAAAAAGACAAGAAATAAATGTTGGTGAGGATGTGGAGAAAAAGGAACCCTTGTGTTCTGTTGGTGGGAGTGTAAAGTGGTATAGCCACTGTAGAAAACAGCATTGAGGTTCCTCAAAAAATTAGAAATACTGTATGATCCAGTAACTCCTCTGTTGGGTATTTACCTGAAGAAAACAAAAACACTAATTTTAAAAGATACATGCACCCCTATATTTATTGTAGCATTATTTACAATAGCCAGGATATGGAAGCAACCTAAATGTCCATCTGTAGACAAATGGATAAAGAAGATGTGTTATACACACACACAATGGAATATTACATAGTTATAAAAAAGATGAGCTCATGCCTTTTGCAGCAACACGGTATTTATGCTAGGCGAAATAAGTCAGACTGAGAAAGACAAATACCATATGATTTCACTCATGCGGAATCTCAAAATACAAAAGAATAAACAAAAAAGCAGACTCAGACCTGTAAATACAGAGAACAAACTGATGGTTGCCAGAAGGGAAGGGGTTGAGGGGGATGCACAAAACTGGTAAAGGGGAGCGGGGGGAGGTATTGGCTTCTAGTCAATAAAAGAATAAATCATTGGATTAAAAGGCACAGCATAGGGAACATAGTGATATTGTAATAGCATTGTATTGTGGTATCTTGACAGACAGTAGCTACACTTGTGGTGAGCATAGTGTAACATATAGAGAAGTTGAATCACTATGTTACCTGAAACTAACGTAACATTGTGTGTCAAAGACACTCCATAAAATTCCCACAGTCCCTTAATCCTGATAAAGTCTGCTCACCTCTTTTTAGTATCTCTCCCCATCCGATTTCTATTGTAACTTGTCAGAGTATGCATATGGTTGGGTAGCCTGGCCCTTTTCCCATTGTACTTTTAAAAAAGATAAGTTTTGTCACATAATTCACATACCATAAAATTCACCTTTTTAAGGTATACAATTCAGTGGTATTTAGAATATTTAGAATTGTGCAACTGTCACCACAGTTTTGTAACATTTTCATCATTCCCCCAAAAGAAACCCTATATCCATTAAGAGTCACTCCCCATCCACACCCCCACCTCATCTACTTTGTGTCTCTGTAGATTTATCTCTTCTGGACATTTTGTATAAGTGACATAACACATGGCCTTTTGTGTCTAGCTTCTTTCACTTTGCATAAATGTTTTCAAGGTTCATCCATGTTATAACATGTATTAATACTTCATTTCTTCTTATTGCCAAATACTCGCTGCCCATTGTACTCTTAACCCCAAATCCCAGGATTCAGCTCTGTCTTTTAAAAGATGTTCTTTATGGGGCACCACTCTGGCTCAGTCAGTAGGGCATGAAACTATTGATCTTGGGATCATGAGTTCACACCCCATGTTGGGTGTAGAGCCTACTTAAAAAATATGAAATAGTTTTTTAAAAGATGCTCTTTATATTCTGGGGATAGTGTAACCTCTAGTCCTTACCTTCTCTTCCCTTTTGCCATGGTTGCCTAAAACAATTTATTTTTTTTAACTGTGATAAAATATATATAACAAAGTTTATTACCTTAGCCATTTTTAACATATGGTTGAGTAGTGTGAACTATATTCACGTTGTGCAACCCATCTGCAGAATTTTCTTCATCTTGCAAAACTGGATCTCTGTACCCATTAAAGGACAATCCTCATTCCCCTCTCCACCCCAGCTTCTGATAACCACCCTTCTGTCTCTGTCTTTGATTACTCTAGATACCTTATAAGTGGAAGCATATAGTATTTAAGGCAGTCTTTTAAATTTGGGAGAAATAGGCAAGGTGAATATGTGAAAGATCCTCTGAATTTCTCCCCTAGATCTTGGGCGTTTTCCATGTGTGTGGTACCCTATGAAGCTTCGAGGCAGGCTTGGCTCTAGCCCTGGTGGGGTTTCGAAAGGGGATGCTGCCCCACCCAGGGTGAGGTGCTGTGTCTGAAATGATAGCGTAAGTCCTAATGAGAAACTTCTGGTGAGGATCTGAGAGGGAAATGAACCACCACCTTGTCTTTCTCAGGAGAAATCGCAGATACAGAAGGATCTCTGGAGGATTGAAGACGTCATTGCAGGCCTGAGTGCAAATAAAGAGAACTTTAGAATCCTGGTGGAATCAGTCAAAAATCCAGGTGAGCAGGCCATCTTCCTGGAGTCAGGGGGTTGGAGGCCAACACCCAGGTATGTGGGCTGGCCCTTGCAGAGGTCAGATCTTTATGGCGTAAGCCCCTCCCCTTGTCCTCCAGAGACGAGGGTCTTTGTTCCATTCCATCCTTTGTTTGTCTCCACACACTTTAGAAAGAAAAACGGTGCCTTTGTTTCCTCATCCGCCTGTGCCTTCACTCTCAACTTCTGAGAGCAAGCCACCCCCACAGTCCAGCCCTCCCACCAGCCCCGTGCGGACCCCTCTGGAGGTTCGACTCTTCCCCCAGCTGCAAACCTATGTGCCGTACCGACCTCATCCACCCCAGCTGAGGAAAGTGACATCCCCTCTTCAGTCACCAACCAAGACGAAGCCCAAAGTTGTAAGTATCGATGGCCAGTTGCTGAGCGCTGTTGTCCCTCCCTCTCCTCAGGTCAGCTTCTGTTGGGAGAGAAGCTTTTGGGAAAACCCGGGAAGACAGAACCAGCCAGAGTCCTGAGCTATGAATAGTTAAGGAGTGGTAGGGCCTTGCTGTTGTGCTTTAGACTCCCAGAACTGGGAAGGGCCTTAGAGAGGATCTAGCCCAACCTTCCCATTTTGCAGTTGGGAAAACCGAGGTCCAGCAAGAAGAAGTGATTGTGTTAAGTAGGGTGGAATTTGTGATATGCATCATGCAGAGGTAGGTAGCCCCACACAGGACTCCTTGCAAACCTGGAGTTACACAAGCCTGTGGGTGATGAATTCCTCTCAGCAAGAGTATTTTGTCTTCATCGGCAGCTGAGCACTCTGTGGGTTGTAGAATACAGTTGATCTTCACAATAACCTCATGGAGTATAGACAGGAAGGTCTGTATCCCATTCTACACATATGAGAACTGAGGCCCAAAGGTGTTAACATTTGCTTGAGATCTCCATATTAGTGGATCCAGTCCACATCTCCTGACTGTTCTTTGTGCCATCTGCCATCTAACTGGACGTTCAGCCCAGCTCCTCAGATCAGTTTTGTGGCCATGTGGTTGCCTGAGCCAACACCTTGGCTTGACTGGCAAAGAGAAGGGCCAAGCTTTTGACAGAATCTGGGAGCAGACTTTAAGGAAATAGAAGATGTGGTCAGGTACTGTGATGGTTCGTGTCTCCAGGGCCAGGCCAGCCTTGGCTGGAGAATACGAGGGATCTAGCCTAAGTGACAGGGAAGCCATAGTAGAGGGGACCTTGGGATGGGGACCTTCAGGTTTTGCCAACAAAGGCTTAGAGGAGCTTTGCCTGGGCACTGGGTGTGCCTAGGACCTGTGACAAGGTTGGTGTGCAATGCTGGCTAAAACACACAAATTCCCATACCCTGGTCCTCACTGTCCACCTGCTTCCTGCCGTAGCCCAGGGCCCAGAGCTGGAACGACAGGTGCTGGGACTGAGTTGCTGTGAGTTTCTTCATGTTGAGGTCTCTTTCCCAATTTTATATCTAAGAGGCAATGGGGGTACCAGCCACAGAACAGAAAATAGCAAAACAAACAGCAGGAATGGCTGGGGCAGAGAGCTCCTGACTTAAGGTGAGACGCCTGCTAGCCAGGATGGGGAGCAGAAGGAGGAGGTGGTGGCCGGGGATCTGTGCTGGATTCCAGTTCTTGTTCTCTCACTGGGTTCTTGGGCAAGGCCCACCCCTTCTCTGGGCTTCTTCAGTTTCCCCTGGTACAGAACAAGCAGCTTGGGATAGATGGTCACAGAGGCTCTTCACAGCTTGGTCCTGTGGCTTGCAGACAGGGCTTTTCAACCTGACTGAGCATCAGGGTCACTGCCTGGGGCTGGTCTTCTTTCCTTTCATTTACCAGGTTTACCATATTTTATTGTCGTTTGCTTGTTTTATATTTATATTTGTGAAACAATGATATCCTGAAATGGACATAAAACCTAAATATATGAGTTAACAAATGATAAAGAGGCCACCTGTTTGTACCAACACCCAAACCAAGAAACAGAACTTTGTCAGCAACTGGAGCCCTCAGGACTATGAGTCCTTTTGTGCCACTATCACTATCTTGACTCGGACAATTTCCTTGCCTCTTTTCTCTTTTTAAAATGTTGCTACCTGTGTCTAAACACTTTAATTTTGCCTGTAGGTGATACTGTATTCTTTTGTATCTTGCACTTTTTCATTAACATTATATTTGTGAGACTTATATTATTGTGTGTAGCTATAGTTCTTTCATTTTTATTTGGCTTATTTTCTTGAATTTAATATCATTTACTTTTTTTATTAGGTAATACTCTCACAGGATACAAAATCAGAATATACCAAAAAAAGTATATAATAAAGTGTCTGCTCCCACCCTCCATCTCCAGACATTCTTTTCCCTTTGATCAAAGGCAGTTTTGTGTTTGCGTCAGTGTTTTGCGTTTATCTTTCCAGGGAGCTTTTTAGAAATCGGTGATTCCAAGACCTTGTCAGGGTTGGAAGCCACTGATGCTCAGAGGGCCTACAGGGATCTGGGACAGGCAGCTTAGTTTTCACACAACAGTGAGCTGTGTCACTTTACTAGAATGCTGATAAACCTTTGTAGAGCAAGCTTCAGTACCCTTTTCTGACCTCTCCCAAATCCTGAAAAACAAAGCAAAATTAAGCTAAGAAAGGGGGCGTTTAGGAAGGAGCCCCGGTGGTCATTGATTCCAGAGGTGGGTGTTTATGACAGTCAGGGGCCAGGCTGTTGGTCTGTGCAAAAGCCACAGCTCTCAAAGAACATTGTTGGGGGGTGTGGGGGTCCATTTCAAGAAAAATAGTTACATTCATCACCGCCAGGGAGTGGGCTGGCGGGAAGGCAGTGAGTCACCCATGCTGACTACTTATTCATGCCTGAGTCAGGAAGGAGGAAATATTTTGTAACCACGCACATTTCTGATAGAAAGGGCAGGACGATGTAGACTGTCCTTGCTCAGATCCCAATCTGTTGAAGGGTCCAGAGACCATGTGGGGACAGCTAGCCAGCTCAGTGTGAGCACCAGGGAGTGGGGTAGATGGCGGGGGGGGGGGGGGGGGGGTTCTGTCAAACATACAAATAAGCATGGAGTTACCAGCCTGCTCCCCCCATGGTGCTCTTCTGGCAAGTGAAGTAAGACCATGGACACAGGAAACCTGAGTTCTGGATTTTGTACAGGTTATGCTTTGAAGAATGGAAAAGAAGTGAATGGAAGGGAAGAACAGGATCAGAGCAGAGGCATTCCCCTTCTTCACAGCTCATCCAGGGGAAATGTTGGCATCCCTGGGCCGAAGCAGTCATGCTCTGCAGGCCTCGTGTGGCCTGCTCTATGCCTGACGGGGAGGCATCCTCCCTCCAGCTCCCTCTCACTGGGCACTGGTTCTGGTTCTTTTTCTGAGCAGGAAGACGAGGCACCTCCCAGGCCCCCACTCCCCGAGCTCTACAGTCCAGAGGACCAGCCCCCGGCCGTGCCACCTCTGCCAAAGGAGGCCACCATCATCCGGCACACTTCAGTGAGGGGCCTTAAGCGGCAGTCGGATGAGAGGAAGCGAGACCGGGAGCAGGGGCTGTGTGTGAATGGGGACTCCAGGGTGAGCAGGGAGGACCCCTGGGGCTGTACCATTGTGAGCAAGGGGAGGGAAGGTGGTATGACACTGGGCAGGTATGACAGCCTCAGACTCTGCCCACAGGTAGAGCTCCGGTCGTACGTTAGTGAACCCGAGCTGGCGACTTTCAGTGGGGACATGGCCCAGCCCTCCCTGGGACTTGTGGGCCCTGACAGCAGGTACCAGACCCTGCCAGGCAGAGGTAAGGCAAAACTCCATGGAGGCTTTTTGGGAACCCCCACTTCTACCATACCACTTGTTCCCTAGCCCTCACCTGGTACCTCACACCCTTCTGCCTGCAGCCTTGGGCCTCAGCATGGGCAGCAGCTCTCGGGGAGACTTTGGGCTGCAGGGAGGGCCTGTCCTTCCTTCCTCTGGCCCACATCCTGATTCTCTTTTATTACATCTGCCCCAGAAATAATGGTAATAGCAATTACTATGAAGTACAGCCCTGTTTTAAGCACTTCATATTCTTTTAGTTAATATTTATAATAATCCTATGAAGGAAGTACCATTATTATACCCATTTAGAGACAAGAAGACTATGTCTCAGAGAAATTAACTGACTTACCAAATAGTAAATACATGAGGGGCCAGAATGCAATCCCAGTGTTGTGGCTTCAGACCATTGTACCCTGCAGGCAGGGATGTTGGATGACTGACTCCAGTATGGCCATCCTAGGCCTTCCAGGGGGATTTTGCTCTTCTGTGTCACTCTGAGACTCCACGAGTCCTTTCTTTAAACAATCGGGCATTGTCCTCACTGTCCTCTCCTAGCTCTTTAAGATGGAGATGGGAACATACTTAGGCCCTTAGGCTCACCCATCCCCCA
Organism: Neofelis nebulosa; assembly: GCF_028018385.1. NCBI lineage: Eukaryota > Metazoa > Chordata > Mammalia > Carnivora > Felidae > Neofelis > Neofelis nebulosa. Next base: position 72,962,187 of record NC_080791.1, on the reverse strand, counting down.
TTTTCCCCATAGCCAGACCCTCTCCTCAGAAATCCCCTTCAAGGGAGGTCTCTCCACCTTTTTGCATCTGGGTCTCCTGGAATCCCTGAGCAGGCTGACCATGTGCCTTCATCTGTTCCTCCCCTGATCCCCTCCTATCTGCTCCCCATGGTGGGCAGTCAAGTGCTTTCCCTCTCTGGCAAGATGCAGAAGCAGAGAGAGACACAGCTATGGTTCTAGCACTTGTGGGGTTATGGGACTCCTGGCCCACCATGCTTCCTAGGCATGCTATGGCCGGAGCTGGTTCTGGAGGGCGTAGGCTCTGGATTTCGCTGAGCGTGGGCCACAGCAACCCTTGGCACTGTGCCCAGGGGCACTGTTCCCTTAATTCGTTGTGGCCTAGAGATGTTTATCAGTGGCACTTAGGGCAGGACATTTCTTTGTTGCTCAGGATTCTTTTTGCATTGCAGGACATTAATCATTCTTTTCCCTACATGCTAAATGCTAGCAGTGTCCTCAGTGTGATGTCCATTTCCACATGTCAGGGACCACCCCTGATAAGAATTGGTGTTAGTGGAGAAAGCATAGGTGTTAGTGGAGAAAGCCCCAGCCAGCCAGGGTGAGATGATTTCTGTAAGCTCTAGGACCCTAAACATGGGAAGCACATGGTCGATGATATTCCTACCATGTGACCTTGGACAAGTTCCTTGACCTCTCTGAATCTTAGATTGTGCATCTCTACAATGGTCAGGTAATGCTGACATAGTAAGGCCAGTGGAACAAAATCTATGTAAAACACCTAGCACAGTGCCTGCCTGTTACATAGTTAAGAGCTCAACAAATACTTGGTGCTGCTGCTTTCTGTTCATTCATTTATTTATTCAGTCAGTCAGTCAGTCAGTCATTCAACCAACCAGGCATTGTTGAATTTGCAGTCTAGTTGAACAGGTATGTTGACATTGTGGTCAGTGCAGTAACCAAGGAATATACTGAAGGATATAGAGGATAATAGATTCTGCTGGGGCATTTGAGAAGGCTTCACAGAGGCAGGGCATCCAAGTTGGGCCATGTAGTGCATCAGGAAGAAAGGATGAAGAACATTCCTTCCCCTTCATCCTTTCTACCTGCCAAGCTGTCCAGGTCTTCTGCATGTGAGGGAAGACTAGGGTAGTCTGCAGGTCTCCAGGGACATTGTTCCCTATTGGGGACAGAGAGCACTCCTGGGCTGGCCTCTATCTGGGCCTGCTCTTCCTCACCCTAGGGAAGAAGAAGAATGGGTTGTTGGCTAGGTCCTTATGGCCCCCCTCACAGGAGTGGGAGGTGATTAGGGAGGGGCTGGTGACCTGTCCACCCCATCACAAATACACTTGCTCTTCTGTTTCCTCACCAAGGCCTCTCAGGGTCCACGTCAAGGCTCCAGCAGTCATCCACCATTGCTCCCTACGTCACACTCCGGAGGGGTCTCAATGCCGAAAGCAGCAAGGTGACCTTCCCTGTGAGTGACCTTGAGAAGTTCTCAGGGAGCGCACTGCTCCCTCACCCACAGAGGGAAGGGCTCTGAGGTGGATGGACTAGCAATCCTGTGAGCGCCGGGGATGGCCTCTGAGATGACCTCAGCTGAGCTCAGGGTCCCTGTCATCATGTGCTCAGTGATACCTTTTCCACTGCCCACCTAGAAGAGCATCATACAGCTCTCTCCATTTCCTATGGACCCTCCACATTTCTCTGCATCCTCTCAGGCTCCCAGGAGGGTACCCAGGAAGTCTGCACCCTGAGTTCTGGTCCCATCACATGCTGTATGTGTGCCCAGCTGGACGAACCTGGGCCTCAGTGTCTGCATGTGCAGAATGTGGTGCTCCCCAGAGAGCCCGTGAGAGTCAGGGATATTGTGTCCATGAGTATGCTTAGAGAAAGGGGTTCTCTATGGCTAAGAGGAGCCCAACTAGTGTGTGTGTGTGTGTGTGTGTGTGTGTGTGTGTGTGTGTGTGTGTGAGAGAGAGAGAGAGAGAGAGAGAGAGAGAGAGAGAGAATGAGAATGGGAGTGAGAAGCCACAAGGTGGCTGTCCTCTGTGTCCCAGCCTAGCTGCCCTGTCTCTCACCCTCCTGCTCCTCAGAGACCCAAGAGTGCCTTGGAGCGTCTGTACTCAGGGGACCATCAGCGGGGCAAGATGAGTGCGGAGGAGCAGCTGGAGCGCATGAAGCGGCACCAGAAGGCCCTGGTCCGGGAGCGCAAGAGGACGCTGAGCCAAGGAGAGAGGACGGGCCTGCCCTCGTCCCGCTACCTCAGCCAACCTCTCCCCGGAGATCTCGGCTCAGTATGTTAGGAGGGTCCAGGCAGGAGGGGCTGGGACAGGAGCAAAGTTTCCCTGAGTTCCCCGAACATAAGAACGTCACACCCTGGAGAGAGTAGGCCTTCGACCGGGATGGTTCAGAAAACACCCCATAAGGCTGTTTGTCCACAACCCAGGCCACATGTGTCACCTGGTCAGAGGGTGATCCAGAATCAGAGAGGGAGTGAGGATGTCACGGCAGGAGCCTGGGAACCAGAGAAAATGTCCCAAGTTTTTTTCTCCAAGCCGAGCTTGAGAGAGGCCATGGTAGCATTTGGAGTCTCAGCTCAATCAAGGACTTGGGTGTACAGAGTTCAGGAATGGAGGAGAAAGATGATGATACGATTTGATGAGGGGGAGCCCCAGCCAACTTGCCTCCCAAACCTCTAAGTGATGCCCTGTGGAGCAACTGAGCACAGGGTGGTGCTCCACAACCCTGAGAGCACGTGGTCTCCCACAGCTTGTGGTGCTGGCAGGCCTCATGGTGTCCCTAGAGAGCTGGGGACTCTGTGCTGCCTCCTGGTGGTGCTTCCAGGAACTGCACCCTGCCCTCAGTCCCCTTCAGTCCTTTTGGGAAACATTCCATTTGACTTTTCCCTGTTGTTTGAAATCACGTGTTTCCCTAGACCTCTAGCCAGACTGTTCTTTCCCTAATTCATTGCACAAGCTCTTTTGCTTTTAGTGTTACCGCTCATTGCCTCTCTAATCCTGCCTGATTGTGTTTACAGAAGCTTCTAATTTGCATTGAACATTCTCTAACTGGCCTGTGCTCTTTGTTACCAGGCTTGTAATAGCAGCTCTTGTCTCCATAGCCTAGCTAGCACTCCCATGTGTCACTCACCTTTCTGCTGCCCCCTTTATGTAGGCCTACTGACTCATAATTCACTTAACCCAAAAGCTGCCCCGTAAGGCTGAGCCAACCCCGCTGCCTGAGGGCCATGATCATGGGCAGAGGTCTGGGCATTATGAATTTATCCAAGTCCATGCCTTACACCTGGACAGCAGACACAGACTTCAGAGATCACACGATTAAATAAATTCTACCAATCCTAAGGTGGTTCAGTTTTAATTCCTCCAGTCCTATCGCACAATTTCTTATGGAAAACTTTCTGTGTTTCTAGTATTTAATAGTTTGAATGGATGGCGAGATATATTATGTTCTGTATTCAGAGGACCTCTCTGCAGCTGTTAGCACAGACACCAAAGGGGTAAGACCCAGGACACTCCTAGCTTCAAAAGCTGCAAAGCCGGTAACTTTTAAACTTTATAAGCAAATGTCATTTGGGGGTAACACTGACCTTTTACAACCTGATGTCTCAAATGTAGAAAGATTATCTAAAAATCGTAACTTGAATATCTTGTAATTTTTCTCTTAAAAAAGACTTGTGTAAGTCTCTGCATCAACGCCAATAAACGTGTTGCTTAATGATAATGGATTGGCGTGGTTCTTCCCCAGGATACATCATAGAATCTAGTGAACTTTTTCTGTGAACTTCAGTGAACTTTTTCTGTTTGTGGAAACAATCAGGCTGGGTTTAAATGAGGACTTGTCTCTATTTGGGGCACTTGTGAGCGTGTAAGAAAATGTGAATTTTCTTTGTGAATCATTAAATTAATTTTTCATCCTTGAAACTTCAAATGCCTAATCCTTTCATACTGTAATTGGAAATCATCACCTAAGAGCAAGTACACTGGCTTGGAGTCCATATTGAGAGCTTGTGCATGAATGGGTGAAATGTGCTGGTATAGCAATGGGTTTGGGGCTTTGGGGAGGACTTGAGGAGGCATCAAATCATGACCATTTGGGGCTCTGTGAGATGTATAGGGTGGGAGGGAGGAGGTGACCTGGGATGGAGAAGCATGTGCTTGGCGTCTGCTCAAGAAAAAAAGAGCCTTTGAACCTGTTTCCTCCTCTCAACAACCTGCTCAGGGTCAAAGGCAGTGTGTAGGCCGCAGGGATGATTTGAAAGGCTCCTGCAGAGTTGCATAGTTGTGCTTGAATCTTAAAATGGCCAGTTTAGTTTTCCCTCTGAAGAGATGATTTGTTACATAGTTGATACTGAGGAATAGCCTTGGATATGTTGCATTTGATTTAGCATTTCAGTTTTACATAGTTGTTTTTTTTTTTTTTTTTTTTTAACTTAAAATATCTGCCCCAAATAGATGCCTGGGTAAATAGCAGTTTAGCTATTCCTGCTTGGACCTTCCTGGCCCTGCTGAGGGTGCGATATCCTCCACCCCTAAGTGTATCCTCTTGGGAGTACCTGTTAGAGAGGGTCTTGGCTATTCTACTCGCTTACCAGGGTCTCACAGGGCTTGTTTTTCCATCATTTCTGGCTGCTGAACCAGAAAGCCTTCCACAAGCTATGTGGCAGCAGAAGGGGCAGTCCCTTCTCTGGAGCTGTATCCCAAGTTCTGTTTTGGGGTCACCTTCTTGGACCTGGAAGCCTCCTGTATCCCTGGAGACCATTATGGGTCTAAAGCCATGGGTCTTAGAACTGGGCCCTGGAGGTACATGTGTGAATTTTCTGGGGGCCCAGATCAGAGAGAAATCAGCAGTCTGGAATCAGGCCATATAAAAAAGGGGTAGAGGCCTCATTCTCCATTACACAGGGTTATAGCACCCAGCAAGGCATCCATGGTCACACAGCTTTTCCATAATGGGTCACAGGCCCTCTTCCCAAGGACCCCAATGCCTGCAAGCCCCATCCAAAAGGGCACAAGCATGGCTCTTTTAGCAGTCAGGAAGTGACTACATTTAACCTTCTTGTTCTGTTGCCAGTGGAAGCGTGAGCAGGACTTTGACCTGCAGTTGCTGGAACGGGCCATGCAAGGGGAAAGAAAGGACAAGGAGGAGAATGGCTGGTTGAAAGTACAGGCCATGCCAGTCACTGAGTTGGACCTGGAACCTCAAGACTATGACTTGGACATCAGCAGAGAGGTGAGGGCAGGGGCTTCCTTTATGTTCCCCCAGGAGAACTGGCCTTTGGGCTCGCAGCCTCACCAACCCTTCCAGTGGCACTGGGGGGTGTTGTCCTGAATGGGGACAGGGGTTCAGCTTCAGAGTGGTCAGGAGAATGTATGAATAGCAGCTCGAGGCAATAAAAGGAGCCAGGTATTTTGATGATGCAGATTCAAAATCTGTCTCTCTCTATACTTTACAGCAAGTCATTTAACTTCTCTGGGCCTCAGCTTCCTCAACGATGAAATGGGTTGTAGTGAGGAATAAAGTGACTCAGCATGTTACCTGGAGGATTAGCAACGATCAGAAAGCTGTGAGCACAGGGCCTGGCACATAGTAGGCATGTGATGAGGTAGTTGTTATTGTTGGGAAATGTTGGAAAACTAGGAGTTGGCCTTGCGACTGGCCAGTTTGGCCAACTTGAGCAATTAGACTTGGTGTGTGGGTCGGGGGTGGGAGGCGAGCAGGTCTGAAAATCACAAGTGAAATTTCCAGCCATGGCAGAGCTTAGGAGACCTGCATAGCTTTGGTCTGAGTTCTTCTATTGCCCTCTGGTGGCACAAATGAATCATGACTGGCCAGGCCTAGGAAAGCAAGAAACCCCTGGGTCTTCTATAAGTCAGGACTATCTCTTACCCAAGGAAAGAGCAAGGAATCAGAGGGTGACAGACTCAGGGTCTTCAAGACATGGGGCGGTCTTCTGTGGCCTATATTGTGCCATTTGTAAGCTCTGTAGAATGGTGTCTATGGCTGTTTGGTTCACCTCTGTGCACTTAGTACCTAGCACAGGGCCTGGCACATAGTAGGTGCTCTGTAAATATTTCCTGAATGACAGTTCTGTTGAATGAAGTGCACAGTGGCCCACAGATACCCCACGAATATTTGTATGAAGACTTGGCCTGTACTGAAACTGCACAAGAGGAAATGTTCTCCCCACATGAAAGACAGATTTAGCAGGGTATGGACAAATTGACACCTGTGGAGTTGCTGAGTTCTGGGATCAGCTGGAGCTCCAGGGATTAATGAAGCCAGTCCCCTGCCCTCAGACCTTTTCCCTTTGGCACCTCTGAAACAGCCAAAGGTCTGTGCTTTCTCAGATTCACACAAGAAGCTTCTGCATGTTGCTTTGGCAACGGAAGTATGCTTCATCGTGTCCTAATTGGCCTGCCAGCCAGGGGAAAAAGTCCTTTCTTATCTCTAACCTAAATCCCTCCTGCTACAATGTAATCTACTTCCTTCCTCTGGATCTGTCCTCATTGGAAATAACAGAGAAGAGCTTATTTCTTACCGTCTTTCACCAGAATGAAAGGTCTGCATGGGTTTTAATTCAAGTCCAGATTTACCCTGGGATTGGATTTAGCTTTTTAGAAGCTTCAACCAACCCCATTTTAGTGTCCCTTTGTAGTTCGAGGAGGAAGAAATTCCCTGGGATGCAAAAGTTGCCTTTAGCATTCTTAGTCTAAGCAAGGTTTCACCAGGCTGAGGTTGCTGCTGGGTTCATGTAAGAGACCGGTGGGAGGGAGTTGGGGGACATTTTCCTCTCACAAGCAGTAGACACCGCATGGCTGCCTCCTGTCTAGATCAGAGGAGCTTTTGTAGGTGCACAAAGCATTATCACTTTCTTTCATCCATCAATCCATCCACCCATCCAAGGAGTATTTGCTGAAGGGCTGCAGGGTGCCAGGTCCTTGCACTTGACAGCAGAGAGAGAAACAGAAAACAGGAGGGGGCATCAGGGGTCGGGGTAAGGAACAGGGGAGACTTCTGGAGGTGAGGTCCAAAAGGTCAGAAAGCATGGAGCAAATGGAAGAGCATCCCACGCAGAGGAAAGAGCAGGGGAAGAGGCCGCACGGTGGATCAGTGTGGCTGTGGAGGTAGGCAGGGATCAGCTCATATTGAAGGCGGCATTGAGAATGATCATTTTTAAATCTGGAGCGCTTCCAGTCTAGCTGTTTTGCCTTCCCCTTCCCTTCCCTTGGCCTGTAGGAGGTTGTCTGGTGTGGTAGAAAGAACACAGGCTTTGGAGTCAGATCCAGGTTCAGATCCCGACTCCACAGTTGCCTGTTGTTGATCTCAGCAAGTTGCTTAACTCTGTGGGCTCCATGTTTCTCCTTGAGCTAGGGGACCGGGCAAGAGGAGCAAGTCCCAAACCCGATATCTCAGACCCCCACCACCACTGCCCGGTCCTTTCCTCAGCTGTCCAAACCAGAGAAGGTCTCCATCCCTGAGCGTTACGTGGAGCTGGACCCTGAGGAGCCACCCAGCCTTGAGGAGCTGCAGGCGCGGTATCGCAAAGCCGAGAAGATCCGCAACATCCTTGCTCGCTCCAGGTCAGCTCTTACGATGCCCGAGTCCTGACAGCCTGCTAGGCCGACCCCAGGGGTGTCTCAACTGCAGGGCCCTGGGCCAGGCTAACTAGGGTGCGTGTTTTGCCAGGCCTCTGACTCAGGTAAGCCCTGTTTATTGCGAAGGGCAGGCTGGCTCTCAGCACGGCACCGGTGGATCTGTGAGGAAGCTTGCTAGGTCGTCTGGGAAGTCCTGAAATCCTCAATAGAGGGCCATCCTGGCACTTTGCCCCCAGATCTATGTCTTGTGATGTTGGCAAAGGTAGGAAGTGGAGCCAAGTGTGACAGTGAGGTGGACACAGTTGAAGATCAGCCCCAAGGGTGACCCTCTCAGTTCCTCACACAGATAGATCCCTAGACCAGAGCCAACCTGGTTCTGAGGTGCCAGATGCGTTGCCTACTTTCCTGGAGGCCAGGACAGAAGGCTTTCCTGTCCCCTCAGCCCCTGGAGCTTCAGAAACGTAAACCTGGTATTTGATAGCCTCTCTTTTAGAGCTAGCTTAGCCTTTTCACTTCAGGATTTAATAGGAACCCAGTGCTGTAACTCTTCTTAAGGTCCATGATCCCCCCAAAGGAGGGACAAAGCTGTGACGGGGTGTTTGGGAGAAGCACATATACGTTTGTCTGGAGAGAAAGTACTCTGTGTTTATCTGATACCCCCTCAAAGGGTGAGAGTCTCCAGGCCAGGGAGACCCTCCTCTCCTGTGGCAGATGCCAGGGATGGTGGGGGCCCATAGCTTGCTTTCTGGCCCTCCTGCAGCATGTGCAACCTGCAGCCGACATCAGGCCAGGACCGGAACAGCGTGGCCGACCTGGACTCACAGCTGCAGGAGCAGGAGCGCATCATCAACATCTCCTACGCTCTGGCCTCCGAGGCCTCCCAGCGCAGCAAGCAGGTGGCAGGTGAGGCCATGGATGCCAGCCTCCAAGTCCGGCTCCCCCTCACTGCTTCCTGGGCTCAGAGTCCAGCATGGCTTGTCAGGGAGTCTGCAGAAAACCAGGTGTCAGGCTTGGTAGTTGAGAGCCAGTTGGAATGTTCTCCTGTCCCTCAGGGCTTGGGAGGTGAGATGGGGCAGCACAGGTGGTAGAGAGAACCAGAGCTCAGGAGGGTCAGAGGAAAGAGGCCCAGGAGAGGATGTCTTTAGCTCATTCTTAAATCTGGGAGTGGTGCTGCTATTCAGCTTTCTCTGCATATGTGGGTTAAAAACAGGTTTTTCAGGCCCCTGAGCCAGGGGGCCCAAGGGTAAGGTTTCTGGCCTCACAAAGGGGCAGGAAAGCAGTGGTGCTTGAATTTCTTGCTGGGGTGAGGCAAAGGAAGCCCCTTCTTTGTTCCCCAAATCAAAGCCACTGTCCACTTTATCAGGGTGGCCTATGCCAGTGACCAGGACTTGGGAAGTGGACTTTGCTGGCCAGTGGGGAAAAAACACGGTGGGATGGGAAGGTGTGTGTGTGCACATGCACACATGTGCATGTCTGTGTGTGTAAAAGGCTTTCTCTCTCAGCCAGGAAAGAGGCTCATGGCTTCTCCCTCCACCCATATCTCCCCTCCCCATGTGTGCCCTCCCGGTTCACTTAGTAAGATTTGTCCCCAGATGCAGAGGCCACTGTGTGTCTTGGCTAAGTGGGGAAGGAGTGATCATAGAGCGTGAAGCGGTGTCACAATACACCACCACCCCCCCCCCCCCCCACACACACACACACACACCAGCCCTCCAACCCTGGCCAGCAGGTCCAGAAGCCCAGCGGCTGCTGGGCCCTGAGGTGACTGGCCCTGGGAGTCTGGTCTGGGGACCAGAGATTAAACAGCACCTGAAGAAGCCATGGGAGTGACCTTGGACAAGGGGAGGCCTATTCTCCATCTCCCCCACCCCTATGCTCTGATCCTGCAGAGTCCCTGAATTCCCTGCTGTCTTCTCTCCCTTGAAGACCTGCTCAATGGGCTGAGAGGTGGTTAGTGAGGCATCTGTGGCTGGGGAGACAGTAGATGACTCACCTAGACCCCTCCTCCAAATGATCCTGGGGGCTCCCTGTAGCCCATCTTAGTAATTTTGACTCCTCTCCATGTTGAAGGGTCTAGCATGGAAAGTCTCCCCCAAACCACCATAAGGTGCCCTCCTGTCTGGCCTGTGCTTGCCCTACCCACCTGGATCTCTGCTTCCTCACTGCGGGCAGGCAAGCATGCCCACACACCCTGCAGGCAATTAGCAGGGCTTCCCTCACCTCCGCACCAAGTGGCCACCTTGGCCACAGCCTTTCCATACTCTTGCTCCCTCTCTCCAGCTCAGAAGCATATCTGGGAACTGCAGGCCAGTCCCAGCCAGGCCCCCACAGGCCCCGGGGCACACCACCCAGGCCCTTAGTTGTGGGTGGTGTGGCCCACGCTACTCTAGCCCCGCCATGTGTGGGGTGTCTGTTGCTGCAGGAGCAGACAAGGAGCCTAACGCCCCGCTTAATTCCTGTGTGCCCGTCTAGCGCAGCAGCTGGCCCTCCTCCCGCCTAAAGCCCCCCTGTCCTCCAGGACGGTGCCACCTTACCCCCCCTTAAGCAACGGACTCCACTACACCTTTGTCTAACACCTTCCAAGTAAGAGCCCTGCCTGGCCTGCCACTCCCCTAGCATCGAGCATGCTCTCCCTGCTCTCTCTGCTGCTGAGCTGATGACAGTGCCGTCTGCTGACACTTCCTTCTGCTGGCAAGGCGGCCGCTGGGGAGACTGACATGGACTGGCAGGTGGGTGGGGGTGGATAGTTTTTAAGAACTCCGTTCTCAGTGGATTCACCTCAGTTAAGAGTATGTGATCCAAGCCCCCTGCCTCCCTGAAATAGAAGCCAGAACTGTACCCCTTCCACGCAGCTCTCTTTTCTGCAGGGAGCCCAGTGCCCCCAAGGGCTCAGTGTAGGCCAGGCTGCAGCTTGAGATTGGGGGTGTTGGAAGGGAAGCGTTCGTCTCGCTCGGCCTTTCAGGGCTTTGGCCGGAGAATTAGAAGAATTGGAAGACTAGAAAAAAATCCAGGTTTACAGATGAGGAAACTGGGACCCAGTGAGGAGATGGGTTCTCACTCTGGTGTCAGGGCAAGGACTACGACTGCCCTTTTCATCACTTCAGGAAAGGGAGAAGAAGAGAAGCTTCATGGGGAGGCCACCCAGGGTAATGTGAAGTTGGCCCTCCGCTATTCAGAATGTTCTGGCACCACTCTTTCTGGGTCCTGCCCATGAGAGCATTTAGTGACGAGAGGCAGGGAGAGATTTTGGGAAGGGGCACCGGACTGGGAGCCCGGAGGCCCCAGTGTCTGGTTCAGTCTTATGGTGAGTTTGTGGCCTGAGGCCAGTTGCCTGACCTGGACAGGGGAGGGTCCAACCAGAAGTCTCTGCAGTCCCCTTCCTGACGTTCTATATCGCTGGCGTTTTGTAGGGTTTTCCCTCTCTTTCCTTTGTATGTACTTACAGTTAGTACCTGTTGAGTACCTGCTATGTGCCAGGCATTGTGCTAAGCGTCTCCTTCGATCCTCACAACCACCCTGTAAAGATACTCACCCCCATTTTATAGATGAGGAAATAAAGCTCAGAGACCTTGAGGGACTTGCCCAAGGAGTTGAAGCTGTAAGTGTCAGAGCCAGAGTTTGAAGTGCAAGTTCAGAGCCTTTGTTTTCCATCACCATGGACTCATCTGGGCCACCTCAAGGCGCTCTAGGTGTCTGGAGAAGGGAGGGATGGAGAGTGTGTGCATTGGGTTGGGGTTGTGATTTTCAGCAGGTGACCCCCAGCCTGGGTGCCCCGCCAGCCTGAGGGTGGAAGGAAGAGATTGGTCTACTTGGGCCAGGTTCCTGGGAAGTATGCATTGGAGACCCCGTGACTGAAGAACCACAGGAAAATACTTCAGCCATGTCCTTTGTAAAGGCCACAGGGACCTGTTGGGGCCACAGTAGGGTGTGTAGATTTCTCCTGGAGATCTGAGTTTGGTGACACCACCCCAGGCCACAGAGAGGCAGGGGAGAGGCTCTGTTCCTCCTGGCTTTTGACACCCCTGTCATTGTGAGATAGGCCTTTAACACTTTTTTCGGAGTGCATCCACATTTGTGTTTACCTTCGTGTTAGGGTAAATCCTCATTAGGAGGTGGGTATAACCACTCTGTTTTTAGGTGAAAAAAACAAGACCTATGGAGGCTGAGAGCATTACAGAGTCCCTCAGTGAATGAAGGGCAGGGCCAGAACTGGACCCCAAGGTTTTCTTTACTCGGGCCTTTTGCCCTGTCAGATCAGGGGTCACTATGCATCCGGCAATCCTTCTAGAAGTGGTAAGGGTAGAGAGAGGGTGAGGCCAAGTGCCCATGAATCCTAGAAGTTGAGGGTCCCCCAGCGGCGGCCGCATTGCCCCAGCCCCCTGCTCTTGCTGCTCTGTCTTGTTAGCCTGCCATTCCCTGTCATGTGTGTGTGCAGACATGCCACTGCCTGCTCCTCAGATGTGGGCTGGGATCCTGCCAGGCTCTCACTGTCTCCTGTGCTTTTTGCCAGCCCAGGCAGTGACTGACCCGTGACCCAACGTGCAAAGGAGAAGTCTGAAGCCAGGGGCCCAGTGGAACCAGTTTCCTCCGAGAAGATTGATCTTCCTTCCCCCAAGGAAACCCCTTCCAGCTCAGCAGGGGTTCTGGCTGGAGGAAGGAGCAGCCACAACTTCACTATAGGGCTGGGTCCTAACCACCACCACCCCCCACCCCGCCCCCCCACCGACTAGTTCAGACTCCTTTTTACATATGACAAAGGCACTTTTGATACACACTGTAAAATACTGATGCTGTATTTTAGAATCAGAATATATTTTCTAATGTTCACCTCAAGGACTGAGTGGCTGGAAAGGTGAGGATGCAGGATTTTGGAGCTGCACATACAGATTCAGGTACCATTTGGGTGGTAGGTATGGGTAGGGGAGAAGGGCGGGCGGGCAGAGGCCAGTCCAGTATCCAGTGAACTCAGGTGAAGGTTGCATTTGAAATGTGCTTCCAGGGGAGCCCAGTGTTAGGCTTGTTGGCATGTTATCTGGGGGAAGAGGGGCCCTTAGCTGCAGAGGTCAGCTGCCCCTGACCTGGCCTGGTGACCAGCTCTGGAGGAGGAGATTCCACCAGGGTGGCATGTGGAGCCCAAGTCCATACCTTGGCCCTTGGGTTTGGTTTAGGGGCAATAGTGTATTCAAGAGGTTTGGTTCCAGACCTGTCCATGGGTTCTCTCAGCAAAGGGCTCTTCTTGGGAAAAACAGAACAGTTTGCTTTAATTAAAAACAAAAATTTATATATATATATATATATATATATATATATATATATATATACACACACACACACACACACACACACACACACACACACACACACCTTGAAATACAGAAAAGGTGAGAGGAAGCACCTTTTATTGTATCATAAGCAATAAACTTCACACTGGGTGGCGTCTACCTAAAACTCCCTGACTCCACGCTGGGCTGTGATAGGGCTTTGTTGCCTTCCCTGGAGAACCTAGATCAGCTTCCCCAGGACGTGGGTCTGGTGGCCAGAGGGCAGGCAGTGTGCCCCCACCATCCCTGAAGGCCAGCAGCAGGACTTTGACTTGACTTCCAGCCTCTAGTGAGGCTGTGCCAAGCCAGGCACAGTGTTTGTGGCCCTTTATTTAAATCATGAGCTCATGATATTCTGCATACAGAAAATGATGTTTAAAGGAAAAAAAAAAAAAACTCCATTGGGTGGGGCCACACTTTAAATGAAAATTTGTCTTTGACTGTGGTCAGAAAAAAAAAAATCTTAACTATATTTAGAAATTGTCGTCTATTTTTAACTAACTCCATATGCTGCCAGTATCAATTTCATGACATTTGCCAAAATAAGATTTTATTTTTGCCTTTATAAGATTTTGTTGGAAAAATGAAATTAATATTTTGCAAGAAAAAAGTTAATTTAAATAAAGGTGTAATGGTTTGCAAAAAAAAAAAAAAATGGCGATGAACAGATTAAAATATTAACCCGATATGCTTCCTGCTTCTTGCTGGCTATATATTCTCATGGGTGGCCTGTGTTAGTTTTTTTCCATTTCTTTGGAAAATCCCCAGTGTCAGCTCTTGATCCTGCTTGTGTGACCTATGAAAAGTTTCTCCTGCTGACAGTTCCTTGACACTTGATTGACTTTGGAGGCCCCGGGGGGAAGAAGGCCTGTGTTTGGGGCCCTTGGCTGGGCTTCAGCAGCTGCTCACAGTGGCCTTCCACCCAACCCTGGTCGAGGGGCTGCAGGGCTGTGGACTCCCATGTGGGGTTGGTTTGGCAATCCAAGATAGCAGGAGTGACGCCATGGGCCCCTTTCCAAACCACACGCCTCCAGCTCCTTCCAGTGAGGCGGGTTAGTGACGGACCATTGCAAACTGGATTTGTATTTAATTCGTTCTGACTTGTGATGTAGGCTTAAAACAGAAGCCAAGGGGCCAGTTCAGTTTAGGGATGTGTGTGTTTCCAAGTTTGTTGTTATGGCAGTTTTTCTCTATTGCCAAAGAAGAGCACCCAAGGTTTAGAGTGACTCTCCAACTATTTAAACTGGGGAAAATAGATTCCAAAGCCTTCTGAACAGAGGACACTGCTGCTTTTTAGCTGCTGATCTCTTTTTGAATTTTAAAATAAAAAATACTCTGGTTTTAAGCATTACTTAGAGATATCCCCATAACAGATGAAAGAGGTTGGGCAGGGGAGGGGGAGGTGATGGGGAGAGTGGAGATTCCTCAATAACTGAGTGCAAAAGTTAAAAAAAAAAAGTACAGGAGCCAATACACACAGGGTGGCTGTCTGTAGACATAGACACTTTTTTTTTTTTTTAAATCAAGTTAATTAACATACAGTGTAGCCTTGGCTTCAGGAGTAGAGCCCAGTGATTCATCTCTTATGTATAACACCCAGTGCTCATCCTGAAATGTGCCCTCCTTAATGCCCATCACCCATTTAACCCATCCCCCCTCCACCTTCCCTCCAGCAACCCTCAGTTTGTTCTCTGTATTTAAAGGTCTCTTATGGTTTGCCTCCCTCTCTGTTTTTATCTCATTTTTCCTTCTCTTCCCCTATGTTTCTCTGTTGAGTTCCTCAAATTCCACATATGAGTGAAATCATATGATACCTGTCTTTCTCTGACTGACTTATTTCGCTTAGCATAATACCCTCTAGTTCCATCCATGTTGTTGCAAATGGCAAGACTTCATTCCTTTTCATCGTCAAGTAGTATTCCATTGTGTATATATACCACATCTTCTTTAGTCACTCATCAGTTGATGGTCTCAGTTTCTGTCTCACACATATAATCCTGTGTAGGAGTGAACATGGTGACTCTGTTCTCTCCAGCTTCAGCCAGGAGAAGGGGTAGCCTCTTCTCTAAGAATTGTGAACCAAACTTTCATCTACAGAGGGCATGACAGGCCTTCAACTCAGACTTCATGAAGAGCACGTGTGGTTTAGACACAACATGTGTCAGCAGGCTACGTGGCCTGGCCCCTTCTCAACCCCCTCAAGAGGATTCATTATTTGAGGTAAGATGGGGCCATTTGTGCAAGTGCGTGCTCACCGGGACCCTCCAGGAGGGGACCACTCTGGAAATGATTTGAGCTTTGCTTCTTAACAAGACCACAGGACCTGAGCAGAGTTTTAAACAAGGGCATTGTGATTGACAGTGTGAGTGTGCTGCTCCTGCATCTGTTTGTGACATCCTTTCCTGAGTTGTAACTTTAAACTGGCCCAGGCTGAGCCCAGGATGTCTATCTAATTTTAGCAAGAACCAATGAGAACACTTTGGGGTCTAGTCTGATGAAGCTGAGATGTACGTACATTTATGAGTGCATGTGAAGTAGATGTACCCAGGCTGATATAGATGCTGAAAACCTTTTGTTTGCTCCCCATCATTCACTTTTCTTCCTGCCTTCGTGTCTGGCTGTGAGAATAGAAACTCTGCTTAGCCTATTTGCTTCGCTCTACCCACCTGGCTGTGGTCTTCAGTAAAACTGGGTTCTTTAGGATTTTCCTGGCTATTATAGGTTGCAGCCCAAGGCCAGGAAAGCCTCTATATGCCCTAAGTCAGTTTGGAGATGACAGGGGTGCGGGGTGAATGTGGCCCCTGGCTCAGCTAGACAAGAGCCCATTTTGGACTTTGGAAGTTTTCCCCTTTTCCCCAACCGCAGTCCTTTTGTGTTTGCACCAAGGGTGGGAAAGAAGCAGCAAATTATTTGTCTAATCCACAAATCACATTTCTGAGACACGGTAGGCAAATTCTGGGAGCCCTCTGCTTCTGATTCAGCATCAGACGCTGGGGCGCGCGAGGGACTTTGCCCATGTGGGTTTCAAGCCGTTATGAAAAGAACAAAGAGACAAGGCTGGGGGGCTGTGAAAAATGGCAGCCCCTCCCAGCCCCATAAACACGCCATTGCTTTGCCGCCTCCACTCCAAAGGCTATCACTTTCATTGCTCTCCGAGCAAAGAAACCTTTCTTCAGAGCGAGTGGCAGGGTACAAAGGCAGAGTACAAAATGTGTGCACATCACAGTCCCTGCAATTCTGTTTGAACAAGCATATTGATTGGGTCTGACCCTGTTACATTTTTTCCCTATTATTTGAAAAGGTGCATCTAAGTGTAGTGAATTGAACCCATGGAGCTGAACTTTCCATGAAAACTTCTCGAGATATTTCTTTAGTTCAAAGCTTTTGAATTTTAAAGGGCATTTTTAATATGAGTCTGTTGAGTATTCTCTGCCACAGCCCAACAAGGGATGTTAAATGCAGATGAGGCTGGAGCCAGGGCACATGTGGGGTGGACCTGCCCGCACAGCAGAGGGTGCACGTCATGGTCGGAGGGTGCGGATGAGCCCAGGAAGGGCTGTGCTTTGGAGCAGCACCCTAAAAAGGACCTCTCTTGGGCTCACTGGAGACAGCTCAGGGGACAGAGAAGAGACTTCCCAGCTGAGCTTCTCAAAGACTTTTACATGGAGAGCTAGGAAGCATTTGCTAAAAGCTCCTCCTGATAAATGAGGGTTTGGGCCTCATGAATAAGGGGCTCCTTACTGCTCAGCTGCTAGCTTTCTCCCACACTCTGCTTTAGAACCGAGAAGGAATGAGACACAGTCCTTTGGCTGAGGTCACAGAGTCAGACATGAGGCTGCCATTGTCCTCAGTCCTTGGGGTTGACATCACTAATCAGTCACAGATGCTTTCTCACTGAGCCCTGAGCTGCATCTCAATCCTTAACTGACTTGATATCTTGGGACATTTTGCTAGTTTTGCGGGCTGTAGCAGTGGTCCCTCTTGCCATTTTTGTCCTGGGCCCTGGAAGCTTCAAAGTCTTGTTTTCCCTATACATAGCAAGGCTCTCCTGGCCCACTGAAGGCACACAGCCCCCTTTGACTAAGTCCCTGGCTTGTTGTTGGTCCAAGTCCCTGTTTGCCTCTAGAGGTCTCCTGGATCTAGAAAGCACCTCCTTACTAGACCTCAAATCCAGGTTCAGAGGCAAAATTGTCTCTGGAAAGAGCTGGAAAATTGGGTTCTATGTCCAGAGAGTGTAGAGTCTGGGCATCTCAGCAAAACTTTTTTTAGTGTCCCTGCCAAATCCCCAGCCATAGAAGACTGCAGCCTGCGGAGTCAGAATCACAGTAGTAAGCAGTTCTTTCGGTATCTTCTCTGCCTACAATCATGGGAATTCCAGCCCTCCCCAGATTCCTCTTGGCTATCACTTTCAGGCCTTCTTGCTGGTACCTGTGTTTCCTAGGACCATGCTAGACAGGTGGGCACACATGAGGTCCTGATGACCATAACAGCACAGCTTTTGTGGCCTTTGCCCCCTTCTGCCCACAGTGGGGGTCCTCTGCCCAGGTCTTCCCGGGTCATTTCAGAGAGTCCCCAGACATATCTAACATGAGCTCACAATAGTCCTGTCAGGTTGGAGCACTTCCACTTGCAGCTTCTTGATGCCTTTTGGTCTCAAGGCCAGCACCCCAAGGTGCTCTAGGAGAGATGCCTAGCTTGCCGCTCCCTCTCCAGGCTGCAGACCCCCAAAGTGCCAGATGAGTGATTCTCTCTACAGAGTTCTCTCTGGCCAACCCCTGGCCACATTCTATATATGAATGGGAGATCTTATGCTCCTTAATTTTGTGACTCCTGGGCCCCAAAGCAGGGCTGTGCATGCTCTGGTTCACTCTCGGGAGAAGCTGCTTCAGGCATTCTTTATGACTCCTCCCCTGCCTCAGGGACACATTCCCCTCTTTCTATTGGTGTGTAAGTAAACTGGCCCCAGACCATGTCTTATTTCTCCTGATTCTACATTCTGGATTGGACTCAGCTGGGCAGATTTTCTCCAAGTGACTGTAGGCATGGGATGTCCAAGAGGGGTTCTTCACTCAAGTGCCTGGCACCCTAGCTGGGATGGCTAATGAGCTGAGAGCTGGCTGAGCATCTCCATCTTTTCACACAGTCTCTCCAAGTGGCTGCTTGGTCTTTGTTACAGCAGGAAGGTCTCAGGGAAGTTGGACTTTGGATCTGAGCTGGCTTCCAAGGGCAAGAAAGCTTCCAGGCCTTTTGAAGAGTAGGTTTGGGACTGGCATGGCATAAGGTCACTTTCTCCGCATTCTCTTGAGCATGGCAAGGCTCAAGGCTAGTCAGATTAAAGGAGAGGGAAATAGAGTCTGCCTCCTGAAGGGTGGAGTGGCATGCATGTACTAGAAGGGAAGGAATGGACGGTGTCCATGTTTGGAGACTCTCTGCCATGAGATCCTTTTCTCATTCTCCTACAGCCACACTGAAGCATTTAAGAGCCAGTGTGCTCCCTCCAGCTTTCTCTTCCCCTGCAGTGGCCATCTGGGAGTCACATATTCTGAATAGTGCAGCCACAAGATGCAAGTCTTGTCCTAAGTCTCCACTTGGGAGGGACTGCCCAGGAGAGGCCACAAGGTCCACAGCTAATTTTGCAGGAGTGAGAAATAAACATTGATTTATCCATCCCCTGAGATTTTAGGCTTTCTTTGATCCTGTCACATAATCTATCCTACCCAGGTTGCAGGTATTATTATTCCCGTACTACTGAGAAAACTGAGGCACAGTGGTTCCAAGACTAGTAAGCAACTAGTAGAAGTTTGAGCTTGTATCTGGCTCCAGAGAGCTTTCAACCACTACATTGACTGCTGTTACCTTGGAAAGAGGAGCTTTTCTGTGGCCCTGGATTCTGGATCACTTGAAATAGAGTTGCCTCTGGTAAGAACGATGAGCTCATGGAAAGTCTGCAGAGAGGCCTACAGGAGGGTGCGTCACACATTGCCTAGTGAGTAATACAGCTCAGCAAGTGGAAGCTGCCATCATGCCTGTGATTTGGCAGTGAGCATCTCCTGGGGATCCCATGGAGAAGTGTTGCTTTGGCATGCATGACCTGGTCATCAGTCCCTGGGTTTTTGGGGGCTTGGAAACCAGATTTTTCAGCATCAAGAGCTGGGCTGCCTCTCAGGGCTATGATCATACTCACTGGGCTCAGAAGCCAGATGGAGAAAATTGGGTGAGAACCCAACTGCCAGGCTGCTGGTGTTCATTGACACACACACACACACACACACACACACACACACACACACACACACATTGACTTCTCGAGTCCAAGTCTTCCTTGGAAGGTTGCCTGGCACAGTCTTGGTACCAGGGCAATCTTGGACAGTCCTCATGGCATTGAGCAGCATCAGCTGAGGTCCTATCTCCGCTGTAGGATGCCCCCATCCTATAGACCCGATGCCCATGTTTCTGGCCAGGGCTTCTTTTGAGACAGAATAGGATGGCTCCACCCCTCAGGTGCTTCCTTTCTATGTGGCCATGACTTAGCCAGTGTCTTATGAGTAGGTTGATACCATGGAAAGGAGGCAGTCAGGAGGCAGAGGTAACAAGCAAAAGCTCTGGAGCCAGGCTGCCTGGAATCTAACCCTGGTTGCTCCATTTTGCCAGCTGTGACCTTGGGCAAATTACTTAATTTTTTCATACCTTAGTTTTCTCACCTGTAAAATAAAGATTTATATTGGCAGTTACCTGAATAGAGTTGTGAGAATCAAATGTTATTACACAGAAAATGCTAAGCACAGTTTGTGGCCACATAGGAAGCACTAGAAAAAAAATCCATGTTATTTACCTGCATTTAAGTTATAATCATTTAATACATATCATACTTGTATTCTTTACTTGTTTGCTTATTCTCTCTCTTCCTCACAAGAATATGTGCTTCATGAGAGCAAGGGCATTGTCTTGGTCAAATTATCCCTAGGGTCCAGAACAATGTTTGCCATAAGGGGCTAAGAAATGATTTGTTGAATAATGAGCGAATGAAAGAAGTCAAGGCCTGTCGGCCAGGGAGCCTCCTGTCTTCTTCGGATGACTTTACCTATCTCTGCTGTCTTCTGTTATTTTATACTCTAGCCCCCAGAGAGCCTGCCTCATACCCTCTTTTTAACCTTGAGTAGTAGGTAAGAGTAGGGATGGTAGAACTCAAAGCTATCCTTATTAACTCTGACCTTAAGCAAGTTGCTGAACTTCCTCCCTAAGCTTCTGTTTCTTCCTCTGAAAGATGGGGATGATAGTACTTCCCTTGCATGGGTGATTGTGAGTGCTGAATGAGATCATCCGTAAGCACTGTCGCTGGTGTGGGAGCACTCAGCTAATGCTCACCATGCTGGTTTGCCCTCATGTATGACGCTTACTGTGAACAGCAGGGCTCTGGGTGGTTCTTCCACATTTCTACTGTCTCCTTTCCCTGATTTGGCAGGATAAACAGGTTTGAGGTCATTTGCCATCCCCAATCTGCTGCCCTCCACTGTTGTCTGCCATTTTAGACAGGTTCCTGCAGCAGGTAAAAATGGCCCAGGGCTTTTGAAGCTGGGATTCACAAGGCTGTGCCACTCACTGCCAGGCTATGTCCCTGAACTCTCCTGGGGCCGAGGACAGGAGAATCCTCTGAGGCCTCCCCCTGCAGCCCTGCGGCTGTCCACCCGACATCAGATCAACTCGTGCCTGCCCCTTTGATGTCAATTCCCAAACTGGAGCCTTGTGCCCTGCTCTGAGGACCTGGGCTTTGAAGTTGGCCTATAAACTGAGCTTTCAGGAAGAAAGTTGTCTGTTGTGCCTCAGAGCACGGCTGCCTGGGCCCTATAAAGGCACTCGGAGTGCCATGAACACCTGATAAATAATTCTTTCTGGGCCCAAGAAAGATTCATTCCATTTAAAGGGGAGGAAAATTCCCTTGACCTTTTCGTTGAAGTTCTGGTGGGGGGAGGTAGATAGAGAGGATTTTCGCAGCTGCTTGCTGAAGTCATGTGGGGCAGGCAGGTTGTCTCTAAGAGCTGAGACCCAGTGACTGTTGGAAAAGGGTTCCCTATCCCTGACTCCTGACCAGAGGTCCCTTCAACCATTCCTGTTCCCCTTTCCATTTGCTCCCTCCTGCCATGAACTTGTGAGAGACTGGGCCCTCTCAGGAGGAGAGGCCAAATGCTGCAGCTAACGGCAGACCTTCCTTTCCTTCCAGTGTCTGTGAGGCAGACAGGATTTCCCGCCTGTGGCAGTTCTGAAATGGTCCTGGCTCATATACACGGAGCACTTAGGCCAGGCCCCTTTTCTGGGCCCCTTCTGGTGCGCGGCTGGATAAGAGGATGTGTGTGGTTTTGTGAAAGATTTCTTTAGGGTGAGGTGTAGCACACGTATATAAGGTACACAAAATAATGTACAATGCAGTAATGATCAGAAAACAAACTGCTACTTCAGTCAAGACATCAAGGTTTGCTAAAAGACCCTCCCACTCTCCTTCCCACTCCGTAGGCCTTTCCTCTCCCATGAAAGACTACTTTTGTGGTAATCACTTACCTGCTTTTTCATTATAGTTTTGCTATCTAAGCAGTCATCCACCAAATTCTTTTTTTTTTTTTTTAATTTACATCCTAGTTAGCATATAGTGCAACAATGATTTCAGGAGTAGATTCCTTAATGCCCCTTACCCATTTAGCCTATCACCTCTCCCACAACCCCTCCAGCAACCCTCTGTTTGTTCTCTATATTTAAGTCTCTTATGTTTTGTCTCCCTCCCTGTTTTTATATTATTTTTGCTTCCCTTCCCTTATGTTCATCTGTTTTGTATCTTAAATTCCTTATATGAGTGAAGTCCTTATATGATATTTGTCTTTCTCTGACTAATTTCACTTAAGATAATACCTCTAGTTCCATCCACATAGTTGCGAATGGCAAGATTTCATTCTTTTTGATCACTGCATAATATTCCACTGTAGGTATGTGTGTGTGTGTGTGTGTGTGTGTGTGTGTGTGTGTGTGTGTGTATACACACATACACACACACACCACATCTTCTTTATCCATTCTTCTGTTGATGGACATTTGGGCTTTTTCCATACTTTGGCTATTGTTGATAGTGCTGCTATAAACATTGGGGTGCATGTGTCCCTTCGAAACAGCACACCTGTATCCCTTGGATAAATACCTAGTAGTGCAATAGCTGGGTCATAGGGTAGTTCTATTTTTAGTTTTTTGAGGAACCTCCATACTGTTTTCCAGAATGGCTGCACCAGCTTGCATTCCCACCAGCAGTGCAAAAGAGATCCTCTTTCTCCACATCCTTGCCAACATCTGTTGTTGCCTGAGTTGATAATGTCAGCCATTCTGACTGGTGTGATGTGGTATCTCATTGTGGTTAGGCATCACCAAATTCTATAGCTTAGTTTTGTTTATTTTCTGAAATGTGTACAAATGAACTAATAAAGAATGTATTCCTTTGTGTCTGGATTTTTTTTTTCACTAAACATTATGATATTCATCCATGTAACTCTATTTCACTCATTTTGCTGTTGTACAGTATTCATCATGGGAATATTTGACAAATATTTATCCATTCTACTGTCAAAGGACACTTGGGCATTTCCAGTTGAGAGCTATTACAAATAATATTGCTATAAACATTTTTGTCTGTGTCTCTTGGTACATGTACATTCATATTTCTTTTGGTGTATACCTAGTGTAGAGTTGCTAGGTTGTAAGATAAGCATATCTTCAACTTAGGTAGGAAATGCCAAAACTGTTTTCCAAAGTAGGAGTACTAATTTATAGTCCTACCATGAATGTATGAGTTCTTCTACATCCTCACTCTGGTGGCAGCCTCTGAGATGGCCCCCAATGATCTCTGCCTTCTAGTATTTGCACCCTGCATAAGCCTCTCCCACTAAGTGTGGGCTGGAGCTGGCAATTCCCTTCTAATGAAGAAGATAAGACAAAATACAACAGATGTTACTTCCAAGATGAGGTTACAAGAAGACTAGCTTCTTTCTTGGACATCCTCCCTTGCTTTCTCACTAGCTTACTGTGAGGGAAGCCATGTTGAGAGCTAACCTATGGAGAGGCCTGCAGGGCAAGGAACTGATGTCTGACCAACAGCCAGTAAAGACCTGAAGACTGCAGCAGCCTGGGAAGTGGGTCCTCTCTCCCAGGCAAACCTGGAGATGATTGTGGCCCTAGCTGACATCTTAATTATAGCCTTGTGGGAGACCTGTGGCCAGAGGCACCCAGCTAACCAGATTCCTGACTCATGGAAACTGTGTGATAAATGTTTATTATTATTATTATTTTTTTTAATTTTAGAGAGCATGAGCAGGGGAGAGGGGCAGAGGGGAAGAGAGAGGATCTTAAGCAAGCCCCAATGTGGGGCTTGATCCTATAACCCTGGGATCATGAGCCAAAATGAAAAGTCAGATGTTCAACCCACTGAGCCACCTAGGTGCCTCTAAATGTTTATTGTTTTAAACTGGTAAGTTTGTGAGTAACTTATGCAACAGTAGATAATATATGCAATAGAACTTTCTTTTTAATTTTAGCCATTTTGATGTGTATGAAGTAGGCTTATTAGTATCTCTCTGATTAATAATATTGAGTATCTTTTCAAATGTTCAATGACCATTTGGATTTCCTTTTTTGGTGAAGGACCTACCTGGACTCTTGTCATTATTCTATGGAATTGTATATCTTTTTACTGTTGATTTGTTGATTTTTCTGAATATAAACCTGTTTTAGCTTGGGTTACCCCTAGAAAGCAGAGCCTGAGGCAAAAGCTTGCAGGAAGATAGTTTATTTGGGAAATGATTCTATGGAGCAGACATGGGAAGGAAAGAGAGGAAACCAACAGAAGTCTTTTCAACCTGGTCACTTTTGTGGGAAACTTGGGCTCAATCTTACAGGGGCCTTCTGAAGAGCCATGTAAAATGCACCTCAAAATTATCTGAGATATGAAAGAGAAAACCACTTATCTTCTAGTACAGGGCCCCCACTGACCAAGGGTTCCCCGACAGGGTGTCCCTCACATCTCCAGATCCCACGTTTCCCATATGAACCCTGTCTTAGGGCGGTCAAGAAGCTGCAAGGTGAGAGGTGAGGCTAGATGAGATCCAACAGCAGTAATAGCTAGAGTAAAATGGTGATGTGCAATGGAGTGCGAGACAGGTACTTCTTATTGATTATATGCATTGCAAATATCTTCTCCCACTCTGTGTCTTGTCGTTTCAGTGTCTTTTAATGAATAGACCTAATTTTAAGAAAATCAAGTTTATGGTTTTTTTCCTTTGTAGTTTTTTTTCTTTGCATCTTGTTTAAAGTCTTCCTATACTAAATCATAAAAATGTTCTCCTATAATTATTTTTTCTATAGTATTTTCTAAGAGCTTTATTGTTTTACCTTTTACAGATCTACAATCCACTGGAATTGTTTTTTAAGATATGAAGTAGACATCAGGTTTCATTTTTCTATGTAGATATTCAAATTATTAAAGAATCTATTATTTCTTACTGCTGTACTGTGCCACCTTTTTCATAAATTTAGTGTTTGTGTGTGTGTGAATCTATTGCTGGGCTCTTTTTTTTTTATTCCACTTTCTATTTGTGTATCATTATATCACACTATTTTAATTACTGGAGCTTCATAGTAAGTGTTGATACTCAGAGAAGCAAGGTGTCTTGTTTATTCTTCACAAATGTCTGTTCTATTTTTGGTCTTTTGAATTTCCTTATAAATTTTAGAATCAACTTGCCAAGTTTCACCCCCCACCCGCAAATGGATTTTTTTTTTCCTATTGAAAATGAATTACACGTAAATTACTTTAGGGAGAATTGTATCTTCTTTATAATGTTGAGTATCCTAATCCATGAACATGATATATTCCCTCATTTATTTGGCCTTTAAATTTTTCTTTCCAAATGTTTTATAGAAAGAAAGAATTCTGCTTCTAGCAATGGTGGACAAAGTAGATGTGAATCAACTTTCCCTCTGCAAACAAATAGAAAAAGAGGCTAAAGTACAAACAAAACAAAACAAAACAAAACATATTTGAAGCACTGGAGAGCTGTTAGATTTCTGTATGGAACCAAGATCCAGAGGAAAGGTAGGAAGCATGAGGTAGGCATTTGGTACCATTTTCCCCTCAAGGTGCATTCCATTTCAATAATTGTGGCTGAGAGCCTGACCAGCTCTTTAGCTTTTAGTCTTCAAGCAGTTGTTCTTTGATAGACTCCCTTAGTCTCTCCCTGTTCGTGTGCACTGCAGGAGTCAGCCAAGGACCTAGGGAAATGGCTTTGTATAGATTTGGGGCTCTACAGCTCCCCCATCTCCAATACTCATACTTCCAAATCCCAATCTCTTTGACAGCCTTGAATGCTGGTCTCTGTTTCTTCGACCCACTGAGTCTGCTACTTCTGTTTACGCTCATTTCCTTTACTGTGGTTGGAAAATGACCTCAGGGAGAAAGCGGGGTTGAATATGGAAATCACTGAGTGTGCTTCCTTTCTCTCAATGACCAGAATCCCTGTGTGGGTTGGCCAACACAAATTTCTTTACCTTTACCCTTGAAGGGTATTTTCACTGGGGATAAGATTCTAAGTTGGTGGATTTTTTTTCTTTTTTTTTTTTTGCCAGCGTTTTGAAGGTATCATTACATTGCATTCCAGCTGCTTTTATTTATGTTGAAAAGTCAACTAGCTTATTTTTGGAATCTTAAAGATAATGTGTCTTTTCTTCTCTGTGCTTTACTTTTTGTCTTTTTGGCTCACAGCACTTTTACTAGAACATGTCTAGATGTGAGTTTGTCTTATCCACTTTGGAATTCAGAGATCTCAAATCTGTGAATGGATATCTTTTGTTAGTTTGGGGAGATTCTTTTATCTCTTTAAAAGTTGATTTTTCCATATTCTATTTTCTCATTAAGGGACTTATACAATTGTATGAATGCTAGCTCTTTTTACTCTTATTTCCCTGCTAGGAAACAATACCTCATTATGCAAGAGAAGGATTTGACAAATCAATGTCTTTCTCTTACTGAAATGCTTTTGCCTCTCAAATCTCCTGTACTCTGAAGTACAGGACAGCATCTGACATTAGCAGTGGCAAAACCCACAAACCATCATGGAATTTGACATAGTCATCTTTTGTTTTAAGGACAAAAGGCAAAGTATGTGGAGGATTTTTCTAGTCACAAGGTTAAACATTTAAGGTTTTAGGCTGCACTATGCCAGCCCTCAGTGGCAGGTTCTGTGTGATAAAGGCACCTACATGCTCTCTGATAAATATGTATTTGTGATATGCAGGGCCCTCTAAGACATGGCCCCAAGACAGAAGCCTGTCTTACCTGGGTTTAAGGGTAGTGTTTCTCCATCTCAACACTGATATTTGGCCAGATAATTCTTTGTTGTGGAGGTCTGTCCTGTGCATTATAAGATGTGTAGCAGCATCCCTAGTCTCTACCCACTAAATACTAGTATCACCTCCCAGTAGCAATAAACAAAAATATCTTTACACATTGCCAAATATTCTGTGGGAGGTAAATCCTTCCTGGTTGAAAACAACTGGTGTAAGGATAATACTCCAGACAAGAAAGACCCACATGGTGAAGTTCCACTTAGAACTTGGGGCACCTGGGTGGCTTGGTTGGTTGGGCAACTGACTCTTGATTTCAGCTGAGGTCATGATCCCAGGGTCATGGAATCGGGCCCTGCTTTGAGTAATGCACTGGGTGTCGAGCCTGCTTGGGATTCTCTCTCTCCATCTGCCCCTTTCCCCTGCTGATGCTCTCTCTCTGTAAAATAATATCTTTTAAAGGATAGAAAATAAATAAAATATAATATAAAGTTCCATTTGGAACTTAAATACTAGTAGTCTGGTTTATAAAAGCACATAACCAGTTTAACTAGAGACCATGGGTTATAATGAGTTGTGTGTTTTCCTTTGGCGTTGAAAGGAAAGGCTTCCTGTTTGGAAGCTTGAAGCTAAGTTTCATGTTTACT
The DNA here is from genome assembly GCF_028018385.1 of Neofelis nebulosa. Taxonomy (NCBI): domain Eukaryota; kingdom Metazoa; phylum Chordata; class Mammalia; order Carnivora; family Felidae; genus Neofelis; species Neofelis nebulosa. Next base: position 72,935,235 of record NC_080791.1, on the reverse strand, counting down.
ACTTAACTGTAAGCCTCAGTTTTCAGGACTGATCTTTTATTTCTAATATAACAATTCTTTTGGAAATGGCTTCACATAATTTGAAGCAGGCAGAGTGTCTCCATTTGAATTCAGCCTTAGGAGACAACATCTTGGTACTGGTAATGGCATAAGAGATACTATTCTCAGCAGAGCAAGTTAGGCTCCTTGAAGCAGCTTTGAGGGCAGTGAGCAACAGTTTGGGGAGATGGAAAGAACAGGGAAGGCATTGTTGGGTATCTGTTGGGGGCATACCTTGTGGGCAGCATACAGGTGTTCCTCTGATTTATCCTGTGCCAGAAGTAATTTCTGAGAGTGGGGTAGGGAGCTGAAGTCCCGAAATCAAACTAGGGGGAGAGGGGTTGAAGCAATAATTTGAGTGTGATAAGTTAATGACTTCCAGTTTGGGGTCATTTCTTCTTCTTTTGGAAATCACCCAAAAGCAATAAGGAGAATGAGAAATGGAACTGCAAACTCCAGCTTCAACAAACCTAGGAGACATCTGAAACTTGTAATTCTCAAATGGGTGAAAGAGTTGAAAAAGTAGTGAATATCGAATGGGAATACAGGAGAATGTTTGCTTCTGAAGGATCCTAGAAACCTAGCTAGTGTCTTCTCCAAGGCAAGGCTATTTGCAGGAGCAGTCTGTTAGAGTGGCAGGAAAGAGAAGAACTCCCTCCTGTAGTATATGATCTTCACTGGCAGGGCTAGAAGGGTTCACACACATATAACTCTGGATCATGAAAAAAAAAATCTGCTAGCTTGTCCCCTTGTCCATATGAAAATCCTACAAATACCTGGGAAGAACTTAATTTAAAAATGAGTCATCAGTTTTCCTCATGTAGGTAAACAAATTCCATTCTTCCAGGAAATCATTCTTGACCCCTCTCACATGCTATATCCAGTCTTCTGACAAATACTGATGACTCTACTTTCGAAATATACCCAGAATTGATTTCTCATTACTTCCACCATTACCACCCTAGTCTAAGTTCCTGTGCACACCTAGAATACTGCAGTGATTTCATAATGTGTTCTCAATTTTAACATTTGACTATAGTATTTCTTTCAAACGCAGCTGCCTAAGCTACATTAGATCATGTCACTCTAATCAAAAACTCTCTCCAATATCTTCTCAGATAAAATCCAAAGTTCATACCATGGCCTGATGATCTTATTCCTTACTGCTGTCTTTGAACTCATCCCATAACTCTTTGTGGCCCCCAGCTTATTCAATTACTTTTCACTACATCCCTTTATCCTGTTTTTTTAAAATATTTATCCCATTTGATATGTTTATTGTGTCACCCCTCCACCAGAATGTAAGCCTCATTAAAGTGGGGACTGATTTTGTTCACCACTGTACTCCCAGTGGCTAGAACAATGCCTGACACATAGTAGGTGGTCAGTAAATATTTGCAGTTGATAAAACAATAAAAAGGAACTAGCACAGGCATTGTATGAGGATATTACAATAGAGAGGAAAAGATCAAGAAAAATAGACAATAGATGAAGAGCACCAAAAAAAAAAAAAAATTGCCTCAAAGTAGTTGAGAATTATGATCAAAGATTTCATGATAACCTTATCTCTATAAAATAAGAGCAGACATCAGAAATACAAGAGGATATGATGAAACAACAAAGAATGAAATGTGAACTGACAGAACTCAGGAAAAAATTACAATTCACAAAGATGAATATAAAATTGGAATGATAGAATGAATATACAGTGCTCCACTCACAATAAGGGAGAATTACAAAACAGGGATTAAAAATAAAGAAAAATGACGTGGAGATAGGAGATGCAACATGCACATAATTGGGAATTCCTAAAGGAGAAAATTTCCATTTTCTATTTTTATAGATGAAAGCACTGAGAAACCCCGCTCATATGAAGAATCAGTAATAGGTTTTAGAAACTTTTAGAAACTCAATCCTCTGAACTCTTGGAATCTAGGTCAAACATCATGTGATCTTTCATCAAAATGCATTTCTAGTAAATCAGCTGACAATTCACTTTAACGCTCTACTAATTTTATTGAAGGCATAGAACTGGAAACTACCTGACTTCCATTCAGACTTCAGTATCAACAATATTTCAAATTGTCCCTTTGTTTGGAGCCTTGAAAGACTACCCACTAGGAAGATTAAACACTGTGAGGTTTGGAATGGTGGAGAGGTATGTCCTTTCTTTCCTCTACTGGAAAGTCTACCGTGAAAGGAGAGGTAGATTTCAGGGAGGTCAATTTAGGAACAGGAACATGTGGATGTATAAAAAGTGATTCTGTTGAACCCCTTCATGTACCCCAGAAGTGGATATTCATCTGAAGACTGCTAGTTAACAATGCCAAATACTGCTAACAGGTCAAGAAAGGAATTAACTGAAAAATACGTTTTAGGAAAATGAGAATTATTGATTTGATGAAAGTAGTTTTCAAAGAAATCGTGCCAAGGTTGGGTAGAAACCACACTGAAACGAATTGAGGAGGGAGAGAATGGCAGGAAGACAGTAAAAGAAGCAAGTTATTAAAATTGGATGTGGAAGGCATGAGATAGGATCACAAAAGCCTAAGTATCATCTAGGAACAATTATTTTTAAGATCTGTAATACTGGGGGGGGGGGTACAGATATTGACAAAAACAGGACAATAGACTGACAGATTGAAGACTCAAGGAAAATTAAAAGTATTAGGTTCACAAGAAGATGCAAAGAATTAACTATAGCTAGTATTTATTGAGCACTGAATACCTCCCAGTGTGAAAAAGCATTTAATGTGTTTTATCAGATTCTCACAGTAACATGGAAGGTAGTTGCTATTGCTATCCTCATTTAACAGACAGGGAAAGGAGATCCAGAGAGGTCTAGTTATGCCCAAGGTCACTCAGCGTATTCACTATGGTGGTAGAGCTAGGCTGTGACCTAAAGGAGTGGACCTTTTCCATGGTTGTGAACTTAGAAGGCGAAACTTCTAGGAATTTTTGCCTGATAAAATCTATTTCTTATGTAAGCTAGAAGGCAAGGAAGGACATGTTAAGAATGAAGGAGAAAAGAGAGGGTCACAAGTTTATGAATAAAGGTTTTAAACAATCATTAAGAAAATGGGAGAAGAGTTGACTAAATAGTATTGATAACATGCAGCGTTGATGCCACTAACGCTTTAGTAATACTGGTTTGTACAGTTGGTCTTCTCCAGAAATAATCCATAGAGGGCTGGATAGATCTAGGAATAGGATTTTCCAGGAAGGTATGACTGGAGATCATTTAGGATACTCTTAACAACGATATTGAATTGATAGACCAATTAAAAATCTAGACAGAGCTTATGAATGACAATGACCTAATTTGAACAAGTGTAAAGGAACAAAACTATCATGATCAGAGGTAATTTCTAAATTAGTGACTTCAGAGGTAAAGTTGTTTATAAATATTGGAAACATCCAGGATATGGTTGTTGTGGAGACAAAGTAATGGAACCAAAGCTCTGTAAGAAGTGGTCATTCAAGTTTAACCAGGTAGTTGAAAATATTTCAAGATTTACTCGAAGAACGTGACCTTTCTGTTCTCAAACTATTGTTTCATCAGAAAAACAATCACTTCAGACTCTCTTCTGTAACTTCCTTTCTTCCAGGTTTAAAAAATTACGGATTTGAGGACTTTTTACCTATTAATACACACAAAATTGGAAATTGTGTTCCTGAAAAACATTTCAATAAAAAGACTAAGTCATTGGCATAATAGGTAAACACTCAGAAGTGTATTTCAGGTAAGAAGTTATGACAGGGCAATTTGTCATTAAACTTTTGAATAGTCTTTCATTGCACAAAAATAATGTTATTTTCCCACCTGATACTTTAGTAGGAATATCAAGATGGCATGGCATCTGTCTTCCTTTAATGTCCCCCCCCCCCCCGAATTTATTAAATTCAGGGGAGAAAAAAACACAACCCTGATGTTCATGCTTAAAAGATAGCCACGATGTTTAACGTGCTGCAGGGACACTAGGCCATATGGTGTCCTAAATTTATTCCAACCCTGAATTATGTAAATGTGCAATAATATATGAATTGGAATAAGAACTTCCCTACTTGGAAAAGGTCTTCCAGTGTAGTTATTTTAGAAGAAGGTTCTTCTGTTTACATATTAAGAATCACGACTTAACCCAGTATATTTAAACAGTAAGTTGATGAAAATACTTTTTAAAACGTAATCCTGATTTCTCCCTTTTCCATTCTTAAACATAAGTCAGCCTTCATTTACTACTTTAGTTGTAATAAGCAACCCTAGAAACTAGATATTTGAAAATCTGTGGCAGGGACGCCTGGGTGGTTTAGTTGGTTAAGCATTCGACTCTTGATTTGGCTCAGGTCCTGAGTTCGAGTCCTGCATCAGGCTTTGTGCTCATAGTGTGGAACCTGCTTGGGATTCTCTCTCCCTCTTTCTGCCCCTCCCCCATTCACACGCTCACTCTTGCTCTTGCACTCAAACTTAAAAAATCTGTGGCCAATTGAAATTTGAATAAAGCGAAATGTATTCAAACCAAGTTATCTATTAAATGCCATATATCCTCTCCACTACCCACTGACTTGATATTTCACTCTGCAGGGTAGCACCTATTATAAAACAATACAAGAACTAAGTAAAATCAAAAGCCAAATGTTGGGGATCTGATGTATGAACAGATTATATAAACCAGTTATCACCTGTTCTAGTTGCTTACACTAATATTTTAAATTTCAAAGTGACATAGGAATTTTTTTTTAATCCAGCACATCCAACACATACTTAAATATCTAGATATATAAAAATTCACCAGATTTTACTCAAGCCTTTGAACATGTTACTTAGAAACATTTGGACCCAATTATTCAAAGATCATTGACTAGCCCATAATGCAGTTTGTCAGTCTGCTATACAGATCAACCACATAACACCAGTCAGAGGATTCTACTCTTACTCCCACAGAAGCAGCAATAAAATCAGAAAGCAATACTACTTTCCAGTAATTTGATAATCGAGGTAATAGTATTGGGATAAAATGAAGAGAATTTGTTTCAGCTTCTTCAATAAGCCTATTCCTCATTTTTAGATAATGAGGATAAAGGTATCACAAACCAAATATGGGAAACTGCTTTTCTTTATTGAGGGCTTAGGAAGAAAATTAACTTTGGTCACATATTACCATAAAAAAAAAAAATCCAGTTTTACATATTCCTAAACAGGACCAAATAATCAGAGAAATAATTTCTTCTGTAAAAATTGGCCAAATTTATCAAAAATCTAACATACAATGTAATTCAAATTATATAAAGACTGCTTGGGATCATAGCATTCCAAAATGTATGATAGTTGCAACTCCATCTTAACCAGTGTGAAAGTATTTGCTCTCATGTTGCTTTGGTCCAAGAGAGTAGAGCTGAATCAGGAAGAGTAAACTAAGTACCTAATCTTTTGCAAACAATTTAGACTGTTATTGGCAGCAGAAATATCCATGATGAATAGTTCTACTATAACAAAGTATGATAACTGAACATTTTTCATGAACACATTACAGTATCAGATAAACTTCTTATAAGAGAAAAATATGAAGGAACAAAAAAGATGAAACAGCTACCACAAAAGTGTCTCCCCCGTAACTATCTGAAGGGGTAAAAAGGTGAGATTAGAGGTTTGATGATGCTAATATGAAAAGAAATTGAGTATTGTATTTATTTCTTATTTTATACAACTCTTACTCTTTACAAAAATGGTTAATAGTCATGCCCATAAAAGTGTAATCCATGGCATTTGAAAGCAAACACTCTTTGTAATTATTTAAAAGGGCCTTTTTAAAAATTATAATACAAAGGTCTGTGCTCTATAAGCAGTCCTCCACTGTGCATTATAACAATAAGGCTTACTTTTAATACAAAGACTAAGTGTTTGGGAGTTATGAACCACTGGATTTAACAAACATCATTTTATAGTTGCTTTTTGCATCTTTTTTGTTTTTGGGATCCTCCACTTCATCAGGGTGCTCAGTAGCTTGGAGTTCTTCAGCAGATTCTTCTTTCTCTGACTCTGAATCACTTTCAGAGTCATCTGGACTTTCAGGATCAGGTGAATCATCATCATCATCATCATCTCCAGCCACATCACCTTCTCCATCATGATCTTCTACCTATAAACATCAACCAAAAGGCTCTTCTTAAATACGATTACCCAGGACAAAAAACTGGGAAAGACCCTAATTTTTGTCACAGTCTTAAAACAGCTCACTCCCTAGCCATTAAAATCAAGTTTTAAGACTGCTATTATGATCAAGAGCTGCCAAGCGAAGACCTGAGGACTCCAGCATTGTCATGTTTTACATATTAGGACTTAACTAGGATTTTGTTCTAAGAAACAGCTTTGAACGGAGGGCCTGAGTGGCTCAGTCAGTTAAACGTCCAACTATTGATTTTGGCTCAGGTCATCATCTCAGAGTCGGGAGATCAAACCCCGCATTGGGCTCTCCATTGGGCACGGAACCTGCTTGGGCAAGGATTCCTGCTCTCAAAAAAAAAAAAAAAAAAAAAGAGAAAAAAAGAAACAGCTCTGAAGACCACTCACCTGCTCCCCTCCCTCTAGTTTGAAAGCTACTATATCTTCCTGAAACAATATACATTTTTTGAAGTAAATAAGGCAAGTTAACCACTGACTCATGGAAATGTGGAAAAGTTATCAATGTTTTATGTATGATATTACTTTGGAGTAGTTAACCAGTAGTTAAATTATGAATAAGGATCATGGAAAATAGAGAAAGAGGGGCACATGGGTGGCTCAGTTGGTTAAGTGTCCAACTTTGACTCCGGTCATGATCTCACGGCTTGTGGGTTTAAGCCCTGCGTTGGGCTCTGTGCTGAAAGCTCAGAGCCTGGAGCCTGCTTCATATTCTGTATCTCCCTCTGTCTCTGCCCCTCCCTTGCTTACACTGTGTGTCTCTCTCTCAAAAATGAATAAACACTGAAAAGAAAGAAAAAAAAAAAAAAAAAAAAAAAAGAGAGAAAGAATCTCCTAAACTAGTATTTACAGGAAATACTTCCCCTAACCTGCATGTTGTTCATGCTTATTAAAGATATGCCCTGATGTATCTAAGTAGAATTTACAGTAAGCTTCTATCAGAAAACATCTGTAAAACTCACAAAAGTATCTCTTCCCATTATCTACAAAGACCTGTTTGGGCATACAGAAAATTAAGTAACTGTATAAAGAAAGCTTTCTACATAGGATTCTTTTTTTTTTTTTCCAAAAAATTTTTTACACTTATTTATTTTCGAGAGACAGAGAGAGACAGAGCGTGAGCAGGGGAGGGGCAAAGAGAGAGGGAGACACAGAATTAGAGGCAGGCTCCAGGCTCCGAGCAGTCAGCACAGAGCCTGACGCGGGGCTCGAACCCACGAACTGTGAGATCATGACCTGAGCTGAACTCGGACACTCAACCGACTGAGCCACCCAGGCACCCCTCTACATAGGATTTTTTTTTTTTTTAATTTATTTTTCAACGTTTTTTATTTATTTTTGGGACAGAGAGAGACAGAGCATGAACGGGGGAGGGGCAGAGAGAGAGAGGGGGACACAGAATCGGAAACAGGCTCCAGGCTCCAAGCCATCAGCCCAGAGCCCGACGCGGGGCTCGAACTCACGGACCGCGAGATCGTGACCTGGCTGAAGTCGGACGCTTAGCCGACTGCGCCACCCAGGCGCCCCTACATAGGATTTTTAATTGCTAGAGTAACCTAACAGATATAAAGATATCAATTTAGAAATTATCTTCCCATTTAAAGAAAATGTTAATTACTACCTCACTGAAGCCAAGTCCACAATGTCGTCGATATCTTCCTGATAATTTACTGTCCATACTTTGCTGATATTGAGACTCCAGTTCTTCATTAATTTTCTTGTCTTCTTCCCCTGCATGTCCAGTGTACTTTGGTTATGTTTCAGTCAAATTAATAAAAACATTTGATTACACAAAAAACCCATATTACAGATGCTATTATATTCAGGGCTGATTTCTCTGTGACTAATTTTATAATGAATTTTGTGGATAGGTTTCTCTATACCATATGTAGTTACCTAACAGGCATAAAATAATTGAAAGATGTATTTATGATTACTTCTTTAGTAAACAACCCTCTAAACTACAAGTGTTTATAAAAGATGAAGAACTTATATTTTTTTATGTGAGAACTTAAACCCAGACCCACAGTCTCAAACTGAAGTTCAGATACTGTAAATACTAATTACTAACAACTCTGGGCCTTAGATGTTTTATAGTTTATTTATAGTCTAATAAATAACCGTTCTCTTGAAAGTTAAGAGTTTTCTCCCACATTCAAAAAACCACCAACAAACAAAAGCTTCTGTCTTTGAACAGAAACAATGAAAAGGCAGGCAACTCTATTCAGAGAATGGATAAGTAAAATGACACTGTAATGGCTCTACTTTCTTACATATCAGTTTACTGAAGCAACATAAACTCCTTTAAAATTCTGTTGTTATTACATACCATTTGATGCATTATTTTTATATATACTGTGGCTTATGTAAATTATGAAGCAGTATACTAAACTATGAACTTACTACTCAAGAACTAGAGCATTACTAATGCCATCAAAGCTTTGTGAGTACGCCATTTTAATTTGTAAATGAGAAATTTCACTTTAATCATAAATGGTAGTGTCTGCATTATTTTTATTCATAAATTCTACAGTTTTAAAGAATAAATGCAGCAGTTAAATACTCCATTCTGCCAAGCTCAGGGATTCTTTTTGCCTTTTCTACCAATGCAAATCAATTTAAAATAATTGTTTAACATTAGAAAAATGAAACACCTATTAATTTTCAAAAATGTGCTACATATTCTAGGTCAGTATAAGGTGAATTTAAATAATTTAACTAGAAGATTTGTTAAATATGATCCAGATCATTATGCCCTGTTATTAATAATTCCCAAGATTAGGGTCAATTTTAAGTAGGAGAAAATTTCATTTGATAGCAGCCTGAATTCAAATCCAAACTCTTCATTTTCGGCTTTTACTTGAAAGGTTTTTTATCTAAAATTAAAAGTTAATTTCTTCAGGCTTTGCAACAAGTTTATATTCTTTAAGGATTTCAAAATAAAACTTAGTAAATAAGTTCAAAACCAGTTTAATATACCAACTAGAACACCATACGTTAAATAATTTATAAAATAAAATACATAAATTCAATACATACCGTAATTGGCATTATGAGTCACAAAACCTCACTATAATTAAAATGTTATAAATCAGTAAAAATGAAGACAGAAAAAAGTTTCTTAGTTAGAATATCATTGATATATACTCTCAAATATTTAAAAACTAAAGTATATGCTAATTGTTACATGATATACACGTTTACATATACATTTCCAATTCTAATATTTTAACCACGAATACAATTATACAAGTCAGAATATCCTGAAATACATACAAATATTTCATATTCCAAATCTAGCATTACCTCTTAAATTATATTTTACTTTCTTACCTGTTCGGAAGTGAGATGTTGATTTGTGATCGCCTATAACAAGACGTCCAGTATGTTCTTTCTGTAAGAAAGTAGAAAATATACTAGAATTTGAGACCACTAATTTAAAATAATTAATGAGTGTCTACTATGTGCCCAACACTGTTCCAGGCTTCTGGGATACAGCAAAGAAAAAGAACCAAATTGAGATCCATAGCTTTATAGAACTTACATTCTAGCAAAGGTAGAGATAAGGAAGGGAAATGAAATCAATAAGCAAATATATAGTACGTTAGAAGCTTGTGTCATTAAAACAAATACACAGAGCAGAGAAAGGAAGTAGAGAGTATGTTGAGATCATGCTGGAATTTCAAATAGGATAGAAAACTAAAAAATTGAGTCGATATAAACATTTTCTTTCCTAAAAGGCCAATTAATGGGTTGCTTTAACTCTCCCACCTCCTCTTTCTGATCCTCAGGCACATCTCATAGGGAGAAAACAAATGAAATTATTTAGCTAGATAAAAATGAAGTAACTGACAGACTTATAATAAACAAAAAGTATACAAAATAAAAATAATCACTATATCACAATCAAATATCCAGCTATTATTTGACTACAATAAATACCCTAACTTAAACTGTCAAAAAGAACAGAATTTAAAATAATCTAATTCTATAAAACATAAAAATAAATCCTGATTCAACATTACTAATTATCAGGCTACATAATTACTCTCAATTACCAGTTACAACCCACTCTTTATAGTTCATATAGATCAATGACTCAATATACTGCTTCTTTAGATTGCAGAAGACACCCCATTAACAAGATTTGAAAATATATAATGCATCAAGTTATTTGAGGATGAGGACAGCAGTGCACTGGTCTATTTATACTTTCAGTTGGTTCTCCCTCTGACCAGTAAAATACTCATGGTAGCTGGCTAGGCTTAGGAATATAAATATACTCGGTGGCCACAAAACAGAATAAATCTAAACAGTCTATATAAAAGATCAAAGCTACAATCTTGCCCTTTCTAGGAAGAATTTAACATATGCTAAAGAAATGAATTACTAGTAGCCAAATTTCTTCTTCTTAATTGTTTGATTTGTTCTCCCCCCCCACCCCAATTTTAATGAGATATATTTGACTACTGGTAGCTAAATTTCATACACTTTATGTTAGGGGATTCTTCCTAAATACTTGAAGAGTTTTCATTCTACTAGGTTGAGTATGCCCCCTAAATTATTACTTTACATACTCTTAGCAAATATTTTATTTGTGTGAATCAAGAGTAACTTCACACTACTTTCTAGGATAAATTACAGATTAAAAAAATTTTTTAATGTTTATTTTTGAGGAGGGAGCATACATGTGAGTGGGGGAGGGGCACAGAGAGGCAGACAGCATCTAAAGAAGGTTCTGCACCATCAGCACAGAGCCCAGTGTGGAGTTTGAGCTCATGAACCGTGAGATCACGACCTAAGCCAAAATCAAGAGTTGGATGCTTTACCAACTGAGCCACCCAGGCAGCCCAATAAATTACAAAATTGTTGGGAAATCTGAATTAATGAGATATTATACAAATGAATCCTTATTTAGGTCTTACTGTGTTGCATGATGTCTCCCTACCCTGAACCCCATTGTTCTAGTCTGGCTAACTCCTCTTCGTTTTACCAATTCTATTTCTGGAATGCTTTCTTGTACCATTGAGGCAGTTGGCTACCCTTGTCTGCTGATTCACAGCACTATGTGCATAGTTCTTTCACAGCAATTATAATTCTACATTATCTGGTTTCCTCTACATGAAGGCTCCAAACACGTGTTAATGATCTATGTGATCCAAGACCTAGTATACAGTACCTGGCACAGAGTAGACAGCCAATAATTGTTGGTTAACGAGTAAGATAAAAATGTGTGTCCACACACAGACCTGTAGACAAAGGTCCACAGCAGTACCATTCATAAGAGCCAAAGAGTGGAAAACCCCAAGCGTCCATCAACAATGAGGGGATTAAAAAAAATTGTTGGTAAAATATATGAATGAATCCCTGTATGAATAAAGACAAAGCGCAGAATGTAGTTTTGACAAACTTAACTGACTGAGCCACCCAGGCGCCCTGTTGACGAGCTTAAAAGAGAAAAGTTTTCTTATTTTATCCACATTTGGTTTACACAAAGATTTTTGGGACAATGTTAGGAAAATAAATTTACTTGCTTATACAAAATAAATACCTAGAGATACCTGTATTTGCATGTAAAAATTATTGCTAGGAACAAGAGGGTATTTTCTCCACTAATGTTTTCCTGGCACCCATGGCTTGTATTTCCTACTGTGATAATGAAACTGAAAGGGATTTCAAAATATACTGAAAATTCTAAAAATTAAGTTTTGGGGGCACCTGGTGGTTCACTCAGTTGCGCGTCTTGACTCTTGATTTCAGTTCAGGTCATGATCTTAGTTCATGAGATCGAGCTCCACATCAGGCTCCACATCAGGTTCTGAGCTGACAATGCAGAGTCTGTTTGGGATCCTCTCTCTCCTCTCTACTCCTCCCCTGCTTGCACTCTCTCTCTCTCAAAATAAATGAATAAACATTAATAAAAATTTTTTTAAAAATTAAATTTTTGATAAAAGCTTGGTTACTACGTCTACTACAAGGCTGGCAAGAGCTATAAAATATGAAAGGACTACCATTTGGTCTCCCCAGAAATACCTTCTATTAAATCATTAGGCTAACAGATAACCAATCATAAACTTTGTTCCACTGCAATCTCCTCAAACCAAAGTTTTTCTCTGTTCAATCTCTAAGCCTTACTGCCCCGTGGCACTGAGAATCCTATAAGTGGTTCAGAAATAGTATACATTTTAAGTGCTTGGTTAGGTCAGCTGTGTTTCCCAAAGCCAAAAGTAATAATGCAGACCAAGAAAATGAGATCCAAATATATTGTCTGGGTCACTCAGCAGACAAAATAAGGGCATTACTTTCACAGAAAAGACTTTAAAAAATACACACTGTTTGATGCTTACCTTTCCTGCGCCCATAAGTCTCAAGAACTTTTGTTTTCTTTCCTCATTACCTAAGTCTGCTGCTTCCCAATTGCTAGATCCAAGCTGCAAAAGAAATTTGCCAATTAATTTTTTTGCACAATAAATACTTAAATATTTAAAGTCTACCCATAACTCCCAATGAGTTTTTTTCCCCCCCTCCCTGTCATTTTTAACTATAAACAGGGCTCACTGTTTTTGTTTAGGAAGTTAAGCACATACATCATATTCAAACTTAAATATACTCCTTTTCTGTTACCTCAAGGCAGAATCCGTTAGTTCTTTTGCAGCCAGAGCTCTGAATTCTCAGAAGTCTGCATTTATCAGAATCACCTGGAGGGTTGTATTAAAACCCAAACTACTACGCTATAACCCAGGAATTTCAGATCTAGTAAGTGTGGGGTGGGGCTCAAGGATTTCATTTCTAACAAATTCCTAAGTGAAGATGATGCTGTTGATGTTGACATGGGAACCACACTGTGAGACCTACTACCTTAAAGCCTTGCAGGGCCCTAGAGTACCCAGGATTTTTAACCCAGAGGCTGCCACAGTTGTTAGTTGGGCTTTAGTGATATTCTAAGAACAGTGTAACATCAGAATCTAATGGACCCAATTTTAGGTTTTCAATTTCTATTTTGTGCAGTTCTAGTTATCTGTGAGGATTGATATGTTAAGACTTACCAATTCTTTCCTTAAAGGTCTTCTGAAGAACAGAAAACTTATTTTAAAAAACAGTAAAACTCATTCTACCCTATAATTATCAAATGGTCAGTTGAGCCCTTTTACAAATCTAAGAATTACGGAATCCTAGTGATCATATTTTTCCCTACATTTTGAAACAAAGGTAGGAAATATTTCATTATGATTCATTAGTTATTGCCAACTATGCTAAAAATGACTAAAATAAGAAAATAGAAAAATGGTAGAAGAGTTTTCTCATGTTGTCCAAAGTACTGCATCATCTTTCAAGATATCACTCCTCTGTTGCGTGCTTCTAGCTGTCATGGACAGAGTTGAGAGTCCAAAATTTTTCACTTCTACTCCTAATGGCAACTGGGTAAAAAGTGAAAACTGCTGTCATTTCACAATTATTAGATGAATAAAATGAATGCAAAATGGTAGGTAGTGTACCCTAAACTAACAATGGCAAAATTAACTGTATATGTAAAACTCTTAGACTATGAATTTTTGGATGGTGAAGCACTAGATGACTTTTCTCCAACCCAGGAATCAACAAGAGACAAAGGAAAAAAAGGAAAGAAAGAAAAAAAGACAAAAAAATATGGCACTCTTATCTAAAGAGTCATTCAGCAGGGAGGACTTCATCTTTGCAATACTGTGCAATAAGAGCCTGAACTATCCTGTTTTTCTAAAAATATGTATGCCTGTTTCATCTCTTATGGTATTTATAACCAAAATTTACTTGATAGCATTTGAAACTGGACAGTGCTGAAGGCAGATATGTATACAAAGGTGACTGGAAGAAATGTGGAAATGAAAACATTCATTGGATTCAACTTTGTAATTGAGTTTATAATCTAAAAATGAAAATGTTTAAAAATATGGAGCAAAGATGACAACCCCCGTTTTCAACACAAAATCATGAGCACAAAGGTTTAAATTCTTCAAGTATTGTATTTTGATGATGCAAATGCTAGAACTGCAAACAATAATAAAACTAAAATCTATTAGAAATTTAAAATCTGAAATTGTATGTTCCAGTTTTACACACAACTGACAAGCAGTTAGCTGTATTCAGAGGCTGCTAATCATTTTGGGTAAATATGTCACGAAAATCAGGAAACTGTGTAACAGAAATTTGGGTTTGCTATGTTTACATTCATATTAAAATTTTCAATAAAATTGTTTTTTGCTGTCTTTATTCTTCTGGGAATTATCTGTAGCAGATTTACAGAATATAAAAGAAATGATGGTGACCATTTCTCTGAGGATATGAGAGTTAAAGTATTTGTACAACAATGGACACTCACTGATGGTCCTTTAAATTCCTGTTGGTTGGGAGCTTATATGCTTTCATGATTTTGGCTACCTAACTTGCAGAGCTCTACTTTCCATCTGACAACTCATATCTTTTTATAAGCCAGTTAGTTCTTAACTATTTCTGGCTGAACATAGTTAAGAAATAAAAGGCAAAGTACTAGTGAAGCTTAAGTTCTGATTCTCACTACATCACTTGCTCTCTGTGAGCCTGGACCTGGCATTTAATTTCTTAGTTTTCATTCCTTATCTACATTAAGAAACTTCTTTAAAAGACTATCTTAATAACAAAACCCAAGAACTGCATAGTGTTTTACAACTTACAAACGACTGTTCACTTCCATTCTCTCAAGAATCCATTTAATAAATAAGAACACTGAGGCAAAGGGACTTAAAAACTTAAGTTGCTTACTCTGATCCTCTTGCCTTAAGTTTTTTGCTCTTTCCACATCATATTGTACATGATCAAATGGGACAGAATACGTGGAAGTACTTTATGAACTACAGTTATAACACCAAGTACCTTGCCCAAATGCTGCATTCTCAAAAGCTCATGGGTGCCTGATAGATTCTTAGAGGGTCTCCATGAGTTACCACAATTAACTTCCCCTCTCCTCCTACTTCCTACATAGCTTTCATTTCTTCAAACCAATGAGACCATTTTTAAATTCTTTACCCTTAAAACCTTTTACTATAGAATTACAGTCAATTTACCTCCTCCTGAATACATATGCTAGTAACTCTTAGAATTTACTTCTAACACTGTCAGCATTTTCCTAGAGCTGGATTCCATGTTTAATACCTACTTTTAATATCTCTCAAAATGTGTTACCCCCATTTAATATGTGAGGTGAGTAGGCAAAAAAAAAAAAAACTTTATCTTTTACATGCAATGGATGCTCATTAGAAATTGATGACCAACTACAACTTTAATTATAATTGATTTTCTACAATTTAGGTATGTATTTCAAAAGTATATTTTTAAAATTCTGTATACAGCATTTAAAATATTTTTAAAAGAAGTACTTAAAGATAACTCCCAATTACCAGTAAAATACTCACCTGAAAGAAACTGACTTAAAAAAAAAATCACTATCAAAAGACAAGTTACTCTATTGTACTTTAACATAAAATTAGCAACATAATCATTTTTAGAGTCTGTTAAAGTTGCAGGGCCTAATCCTGAATTGCAACTATAACCATCTCCTTCAACTGACAATGCTTATAAAATTGGAAAAGATCTTAAAGGTCATCTAGTTTAAACTGATCCCATCAGACAGAAGCTGTTAGTTAATTACTTAATCCCTTTAACTTTGTTAAATTACCTAACATCAAGAGTTTTCTGTTAAGCTAAAAGATTGTTTGTTTCTGAGTCTAGCAAAACAGGTGCCACAGTTAAATACCACGAGGAAAACACTGTAATAGCTTTTAAAATGGCACCCAGGTTACTCAAATGCCTTTAGACAAATGCCTGACAAGTACTGGATTGCCATATTAACAAGATCTAAAGCCAGAAGCAGGTAAGAACATGGCACATGAAAAAAATCTCTCATTATGTAATTATTCACCCCCAAATCTTTACTGATTACTAATCTTTCTGCAGAGCTAAATTTAATTTAAGGACCTTGGTATTCTAGTCTTAACACCAACCACCACCCATCCAAAGTGGGGTGGGTCTTAACATCGTCTCATTTGCTACAACTTATATACAACAGTAGTCTTTAATGAGCTTTTTAATGGTTCACCAAGGAAGGTATTATGAAAGGCACTTAACTGCACTATAGAAATAAAGAACTCTACATGTTCAGAAATTAATAGTGCTTTAAACAATAACTGAAAGAAAACTAGATGTCGTCCTTTTATCATCCTTAAAAATGGCATTTCGATGCCCCCCGCGCCCCAAAATTTCTCAATCAACGTTCCCAAGGCGTTTATTCATTGTATGAAGGACCTAGTTTTCCGTTTACTGCAGTCTCCATGACACTGCGCTAAGAGCCAGGACAAATATACAAAAAGACTTAGGGACAAGCACCGTCCTTCATTTTTGAATTCCCAACATCTGGCATAGCAGTAAATATTTAATGGATTACTTTAAGGAATGGTTTGCTATTTAAGCTGACAAGCTTTGGGTTGGGGGGTGGGGGAGAAAGGTGGCTGAAATCAAAATGGGCTTCTAGGTCTTAACATCTTAGACCTCGCCACCATGCGTCAGTACGAAATTACTCCCCTGGTACAATATTCGGTTCAATACTGTTTTCCGTTTACTCTTTATAGTACATTGCAAAAGTAATAACGGCCGGAAAATCTGTCCAAACGTGCACCACATCTTGACATTGTCACAGGAGTATTTTAAACCTCAAACAGGGAGGATTCTGCCATCCCTATCCTAACTAGAAAGGCCCGACAAAGAAGCTTCATCAGCCCCAAATAGCTACTCGACCCTCTTTGGACTTCCTTTCTCGAACCCCCTTCCTACGCAGGTCTCTGGCTCTTAGGGTGTAGACCTCTTAAACCTTCCGACACTCAATTAAGGAAGGGAGACATTTCCCAGTCATTCTTCTGGTTCCTCCCCCTCGGCCCTCCCCCCTCGGGCCACCTCAGACGCTTCCTCTTGCTTAATCCACCCTTCCCGGCCTACCCCAGCCTTTAGTAGGCCTCAACCCTCATCCACTCCGCCATTGTTATTTACATCGTCGTCTGGGGAGGCTGAACGCTTCACCCCGTGCGGATGGGACTCCCTGGCAGCACTCATCGTTGCGGAGACCCCGACGGGCAACGCCGAACCCACTCGCCGTTCTCTTCAGCCCCAGCACCAGCAGCCCGCAACCTGCCACGGGCCCAAGCAGCGCCACTCCAGAACGCAGAGCCCCTCCAGGCCTTCTCCGCCACAGTCGTCACCGCCGCGGCTACTCGCCACTACGGAGCACTCTGGCAGTTGTAGTTTTCCGGCTCAATCCATACCGACTAGAACGTACGGGATGGATGGGGCAACTAAAACTACAATTCCCAGGAAGCTCAGCGGCGCAGATCGCGCTGTGTGGCGGGAGTGCCCTCTGAAGCTCCGCCTTCATGGGCTGGTGGAGGGAGCTTTCCCGCGGATGGGTATGGCGGTGAGCGTTCGTTTAAAGCTTCGTTGCCACAGAAAGAGCCTTAGCGGCTTCGTCGCCACAGAAAGAGGGTTTTCACTATGAGATGCTGCCCTACTGACAGAGCGTCTGTCATAGTTAAGCACCGAAGTTTAAATGTAATGTTTGGAGATTATTGAATCCTCACGGATACCCTCCACCCGCAACGAAACCCTTAAAAAAAAAAATGGCTTCTACTGTTTCCATCCTGGCGTTCTCTATTGCTCTTAAGGGATTTCTAGGTGATCGGCGGTGCGGCTTTCTAGAAGATTCTGATGAATATTTTTGCCGCTATCTCATTCTCACTGAAATGAGTTCAGTGTGGTGCTGGTTAATTGGCTATTATTGAAACTTGGGTCCACCTGAGGGAATTCTGTAAGCTGTACACACATCTCTGTGTGAAGTGACCCTCCCTGCTGGTAATTAGGCATTGTACCTTTGAGGCCTTCACCAAGTGGAGTCCGTCTCAGCCGGAAAGCCCTGTATCTTTTATGTTCCTTAAAAAAGCTTTTTTGGTGCGTTGAGGTGAAATTCACAACAAAATTAACCACTTTAAGGTGTACAATTAAGTGGCATTTGGTACATTCGCAGTGTTGTGCAACTATCACCTCTGTCTAGTTCCAAGACCCCAAAAGGTCGGCCCCCTGCCACCCCAGCGGCCACTAGTCTACTCAGAAAGTGCTGTATCTAAAGATTTTATTCAGATATTGAAGATTCATTCATGCAGTATTAAGGTATCTGAATGTTTGACCAGGCCTGAATCTGGCTACCTTCAACCCTAACATTCTGTCAGGATCCTTGACCTTACTTACTCTGAAGCTTTCTGACCTTGAACAATATATATATATATATATATTTTTTTTTTTTTTTTTTTTAAGCAAAAATCAGTAAATCATATGATAGTATAGCTCTAGTGTGCATTTTGGTGATGAGAGCAGCCTGTGAAACTGCCAATTAGCTTCTGAATTTAGCAATTACTCTAGCTTGACTGCCTGTGTAGAAATGGTTTTACCTTTCTAGATTTCATATGATCCCTGTACCATTTACAGAACTGTGACCAGTGGAAGAGAGTTAATTTATGCAGTCATATATCCAAATTTTGCTCCTTTATTTTGGAAGCAAAGATATAACAATGCTAATTAGGGTTATGTGAAAAAAACCCTCAGTCATATTTTATAACCAAGCAAGGGCACCTTAATCAATTAGATCTGTGGTAATAAAACATAAATCAAGGAGGGGAAGAGTAAACCCATGAGTAGAAAAAGTATTTTGGTGAAGTAGTTATTTGTTGTTTACTATGAATTAAAATATATATATTAACTGATTCTACAAAGATTTTGTGAATATACTTACAATGAAATTACAGTTAATTTACAGAATTTTCTAGGATGGACTACAGTTTACATCCAAAGGGTTTGACAGACTATAAACACATACAGTTTATAACTTAGCTTTATAAATAAACAAATGGGGAGGCCGAATAGGTATTTTGGAACTGCTAAAAGAATTCAGAAGTAAAAAAGGACTATCAATAAGGCTAGTAGTTACTAAATACTTCTAACTTAAATTGGGGAAAGTCCAGAAGAGTTTAATGAGCTAGCAACCTGTCTTTTATTTCTTCACCAGAATTGTTGGCACCTGGATGACTAAATCTTCAAGTTGTCATAAATCAAGATCACAAGCCAAAGAGTAACATAGGAAATAAAAAAGACTGGATCATTTTATCAGATTTTACTGTTTCGTATACAGAAGGCTATATGGGTAAGGATGAAATATTAGTGTAATAGAATTCATATATGGCACAAAAACTCAGCAATAACCTTACTCCTTATTTTGTAAAGACAAGAAGATACTCTGTCCCAGGTATAACTCTGAAATACGTTCTTCAGGATTGTGACTGTTCCATCTTAATTTTTTGTTTCTGTATCTTCTGTTACAGTGCATGCCAAAGAGTAGTTAAGTTTTTTTGAATTAATACAGGAAGTATGAAGTTATATAATGTAACAGAGTAGTACCTCATATAAGTCCTAGAAACCTAGAAATGTTCTTTATTGGGTTGTGGAGACAAGGAGAGGATGGATGCCATGTTACTAATAGCACTTTAAAATACTTTCCTGACCATGCCTTTTTCATTTTTTATATACCCAATGCTTTAGCATGTAGTTGGCATTCATAAATGTTGAGTGTGTACATTAATATTCCCTCAACCCAAAGCAGTCATAACTGAACATGGTTAACAAACCTAAAGAATACATAAAAGTTCTGATAAATATGTTCTGTACAAAAAACTTGCTACTGTGTTATCTGAGACTAAAAAAAATTCCTGCAGCCATTGTTATAACTACTATTTATTGAGTATTCATTATGCATCTTACATGTTGTTAGGTGCTTCTCAAAGCTTCACAACAATTTCCAAGGATTTTTATTTTATGAAGGATGAAACTTAAGGAAAGTTAAGTGTTTGCCCATGATCAGATAGTTAGCTAATGAGTGGATGGCTAATGGAGGATTTAGTCCTTAAGTCTGTCTAACTCCAAAAACCCATGCACTTTGCACTGTGCCAGTATAAATCAACATTTACATAGTGTGCTTAGTATGTGTCAGGCATTGTGCTAATTTTGAAGAAACCCAGAGTAAATAATGTATAATCCCTTACCTCAAGGAGTTTACACCTTGGTTGGGGAGGAATGATTAAGTGGCACCAGTAAGTCACAGACAAAATGCTATAGGTGGTGCCTGGGTGGCTCAGTCAGTCAAGTGTCTGACTCTTGATTTCACCTCAGTCATGATTGTAGGGTCATGGGATCCAGCCATGCGTGTGGCTCAGCATATGGAGTCTGTTTGGGATTCTCTCTCTCCCTCTCTTTCTGTCCCTCTCCTCTGCTCACTCGCTCTGTAAAATGAAAAAAAGAATTTTTTTTTAATGCTATAGAAGCAGTTCATTTTAGCTGAGGGAAATGGGGAAATTCTTCCCTGAAAGTTTTTGAGCCAGACCCTAAAACACTGTGGAAGAAGGGTGGGGCATGTATTCTGGAGTGGTTAGTGTTCTATGAAACTGAAATCTGATAAGCACAGAAGTATCATATTCTCAACAAAACTCTATAGGCTAATTAAATCCAGGCTGATCAAAGCCTTGAGTTTGAATCTCTCACTATGTGTGTTCAGGTTCAAATCCTCTGTTTCATTGATTTATAGTAACCTTTTCCCACGCTCTAATAGTTCCCAGTTAAATCCATTTTACACACCATAACCAGGCTCATCATCTGAAAATGGAATGTAGAGACTCTCCTGCTCAGAAAGTGCCATTTTGTACAGAATTAAGTTGGTAAAGTTGTTAAAAGTTGCCTATAATTGAGGGTCTATATTCAGACTTCAATCATCCACTCCGTCTTATTTTCTTTCTTTTTTTACATTTATTTTTCTTAAAATTTTTAAAGTTAATTTTTTTTGAGAGAGAGAGAGAGAGAGCAGGGGATGGGTAGAGAGCGAGGGAGAGAGAATCTCAAGCAGGCTCCGCACAATCAGCATGGATGGGCTCAGTCCTACAACCATGAGATTACAACCTGAATCAAAACCAAGAGTCTGAGGCTTAATGGACTGAGCCACCTGGGTGCCCCTCCATCTCATTTTCTGGTTCTACCTTTTATTTATGTTGTTAGTCTGCCATCGCTAGTTAGAATAAAAGTATATGTGCTATAATAGAGCTATGAACAAAGATATAAGTCTTGCTGACTATTATATACTATCTAAGAACCTTTTGAGTAGAATCTAAGCTTCACATCATGATTTGTGTATAAACCATGACTCAAATTTTTGTTGTATTAGTATATGAATGGATGTGGTCAGAGAGGAGCAGGTTTATGTGGTAAGATGAGGAGTTTTTTTTATTTTAGACATGTTAAATTTAAGGTATTAGTGGGATACCAACTGGAATTGTCTAGTAGGCAGTTAGAAATATGGGCTTCAAAGTTAGAAGAAGTCATAAATTTGGAAATCACCAATCTAGAGATGGTGGGTAGACTAGGAGAGTGACTGAGCTCACTCATTGATCATGTAGAAAAGAGGTCCTTGGAAAAGGGGGGTGGGGTGGGGAGAACATTTAAGGGTATAATTAGGAAGAGCCTGAGATTAAAAGATTAAAAGATAGATGTGGGACAGGGAAAGTTAAGTATCATTGAAGCCAAAGGAAAAATACTTGAAGAATGCATTGTTCAATTGGGAGACTCAGAGAGGAAACTTATCTTAAAGCTGATTTTAAAGGCATATAAGGGCACCTGGATGGCCCAGTTGGTTGAGCATCTGACTCTTGATTTTGGCTTAAG
This sequence comes from Neofelis nebulosa, assembly GCF_028018385.1. NCBI lineage: Eukaryota > Metazoa > Chordata > Mammalia > Carnivora > Felidae > Neofelis > Neofelis nebulosa. The sequence goes on along the minus strand of NC_080791.1, from coordinate 72,913,208 downwards.
TCACGATCTCATGGTCTTGAGATTGAGCCCTTTGTCTGGCTCTGTGCTGGGTGTGGAGCCTGCTTAAAATTCTCTCTTCTTCTCCCTTTGCCCCCTGCCTCATTCGCACACGTGCTCTCTCTCTTAAATTAATTAATTAATTAATTAATAAAAAGAAAGGCATCATATAAATGGAGGGAACCATAGAGCCTAATGTAGAATACTGAAGACAAGTTATAAAAAAATAAATATTTGTGATTGATGATGGTTGATGATGAGATGAATTCCCATTCTGTTCATGGGACATGTACATTTACCACATTGCTACTATAATTTGAATTGACATAAATATTGGCTTGATTATTTTACACATACCTAGAAACTTAAAAAATAGAGAATGAAACAGCAAATGTAAATGTATTTGCTTATAAAATTGCTTCCGTAAAATTGTTGATATGTATCTCTAATTTGGTCATCTTTTTAAATTTTTTTTATTTTTTTAAATGTTTATTTCTGAGAGAGAGAGAGAGATGGGGAGGGGCAGAGAAAGAGAGACAAGGAATCCAAAGCAGGCTCCAGGCTCTGAGCTGTCAGCACAGAGCCCGCTGTGGGGCTAGAACCCATGAACTTTGAGATCATTACCTGAGCTGAAGTCAGATGCTTAACCGACTGAGCTACCCAGGCGCCCCATGGTCATAAGACCTTTATATACAAAAAGCAACAATGTTCCAATAGTTGTTATCAAAGAGAATTTGTGACTTTAAATTAATGGTGATACCCACTTTTTTTATTTGTTTTTTGTTTTGGAGAAAATTTGAGAATATTCTAGCTTATTCTCAAATTACTTTGTTGTTCTTGCCAAATATAAAAGTAATCTGTCAGTATGAGACTAGCTAAATAAATTATGGTAAATCCATAGAGTAGATCACCATGTAACTATGAAAAGGAGAGGAAACTCTCAAAAATTAAAAATAGAACTACCCTAAGATCCCAGTAATACACAACTGGGAATTTACCCAAAAAATCCAAAATGCTACACTAAATTAAAGACATACATGCACCCCTATGTTTATTGTAGCATTATTTACAATAGCTAAACTATGGAAACAACCCCAAATGTCCATTGATTGATGATGGATAAAGAAGATATGGTGTATTTATGCATACAATAGAATGTTATTCAGCCATAAAAAAGAATGAAATCTTACCATTTGCAATAACATGGATAGAGCTGGAGAGTATAATGCTAAGTTAAACAAGTCAACCAGAGAGAGAACAATAACTATATGATGTCACTCATATGTGGAACTTAAGACATAAAATTAGCGAGGAAAGAAAAAAACCAAGAGACAAACCTTAAGAAAAAGGCTCTTAACTATAGAGAACAAACTGATGGTTACCAGAGGAGAGGTGGGTGGGAGGATGGGTGAAATAGTTGACGGGGATTAAAGAGTACACTTATCGGGGCTCCTGGGTGGCTCAGCCGGTTGAGCATCTGGTTTCAGCTCAGGTCATGATCTCGCAGTTTGTGAGTTTGAGCCCCACACCTGGCTCTGTGCTGACAGGTCAGAGCCTGGAGCCTATTTCGGATTCTGTGTCTCCCTCTCTTCTGCTCCTCCCCCGCTCATGCTCTGTCTCGCTCTCTCCTTCGAAATAAATAAAAACATTTTAAAAAATTAAAAAAAAAAGAGTACACTTATGATGAAAAAAATAAAAATAAATAAAAAACAGTGAAAAAAAAAGGAAACTTTGTAAGTACTGCTAAGAGATAATCTCCAAGATATATTGTGGGATAAAAAAAGCAAAGTGGAAAACAGTATATGTTTTACTGCATTTGTATTAAAAAGGCAGAAAAGAGTCAATATATACGCATAAAATATTTCCACAAAGATACCCAAGAAATGGATAGTATTTGTAGACTCCATGTTTGGAGTGCTGGTGGCTGGGGAGCTGAGGTGTAATGGTGGCAGGGAGACTTTTCACCATACTTTTTGTATCTTTTGAATTTTAAATTGTCTGACTATATTAACCTATTAAAAGATTAACCATAAATGAATAAATTGGATTTAAAAAAAGAGTCACAAAGATAAGCAGACTCATACAAAGATAAATCCATTGTAAAAATGTGGAAAAGAAAGTATAAAGAAGAAATAAAGATCACTCATAGTGTCATAGTGATGAAGTAGTCACAGTTAATTGTAACGAGGTAAGAACAATTAGGTGTAATTCCTTTTAATTTATTTTTTCTAGTAATTTGGGGGATATACATTTTGTTTTTAATACTATTTAGTACTATTGTATTTAATACTATTAATTGTTATATTTTAGTTTTTACTCTAGTCAAGAGTAAAACAATAATATCTCATTGTCTTATGACTCCCTATATGTGTGAACGATTTAGCATCTCTCCTTTTGCCCTGTTCATCCCTCCCTTAATTCCAGGATAGTATCATTTAGGGTTTAGGTGCAGATTATTGTTATTACATCAGTTTTTATATTATGTATATTTCTATCAGTAATATTTTGGCATATGCCTTTAGGCTTTTTAAGTAACAGCTTATTGAAATATAATTCACAAACCACATAATTCATCTATTTAAAGAACCCAATTAAATGTGTGGGGTTTTTTTTGTTTTTGTTTTTTTAAAGTAGGCTCCATGTCCGGCATGGGGCTTATATGCTGAGATCAAGAGTCATGCTTTACTGAGTCAACCAGACACCCCAGATGTTTCTTAATATAGTCTCAGAGTTGTACAATCATTACCACCAAAATGCAATTTTATAGCATTTTTATCACCCCAAAAAGAAACCCTGTATCCATCAGCAGTCACTCTATTTTTCCTTCCACTGACCCAGCCCTGGGCAACTACTAATCTACTTTCTGTCTTTATAGAGTTGCTTATTCTAGCCATTTCATGTAAATAGGATCATTCAACACATGGCCTTTTTTTTTTTTTTTTAATGTTTATTCATTTTTGAGAGACAGAGAGTGTATGAGTGGTGGGAGGGGCAAAGAGAGAGAGGTACAGAGGATCTGAAGCTGGCTCTGCACTGATAGCAGTGAGACCCTAAAGCTCAAACTTATGAACTATGAGATCATAACCTGAGCTGAAGTTGGATGCTCAACTGCTGAGCCACCCAGGTGCCCAAACACATGGTCTTTTGTGACTGCTTTCTTTCATATCATAATGTTTTCAAGATTCATTCATGTTATATAGCACATATCAATATGTTACTCCTTTTTATAGTTGAATAAGATTCTATTGTATGGCTATACCACATTTTGTTTATGCATTCACCACTTCATGGACGTTTGGGTTTCCACATTTTGGCTATTATGAACAATGCTGCTCTGAACATTTATGTATAAGTTTCTATGGAAACATGTTTTCAGTTCTCATGGATATATGCTGTGGTCATGTGATTATGGTTAACTTTTTGAGTAATCGTCAGACTGTTCTCCAAAGTGGATGCACCATTTTATGCTCTCAATAGCTATGTATGAAGAGGCCAATTTCTCCATACTCTGGCCAACACCTGTCATCTTTTTGGCTGTAACTATCCTACTGGATGTAAAGTTGCTTTCAGTTTTGAAACCAAATCTTTGAGTAATTTTGTGACAAAAGATGAAGTGTGTAAAGTATCAAGTATACTAATGGTTATATATACTAAAGGCTATATAAGTCCAGAGAGAAAGGGATAAAAATCTTACTGATTCACATCAGTGGTTCTCAAACTTTTGTGTGCAATGGAACCACCTGGAAGACTTTTTGTGAGTCTGTATTATTGGGTTCTACCCCAGAGCTTCTAATTCAGTAGGACTGTGATAGGTGAGAAAACTTACATTTGTAACAAGTTTCCAGTGCTGCTGTTGGTCTGCAAACATTTTTGTTTATTTTTAAAATGTATTATTATTATTTTTGTTTTAGAGAGAGAGTGCATGAGTGGGGAAGAGGGGCAGAAGAGACAGAGGGAGAGGGAGAGGGGGAGAGAGAGAGAGAGAGAGAGAGAGAGAGAGAGAGAGAGAGAATGAGAATCTTAAGTAGGCTCCATGGTCAGCATGGAGTCAGATGTGAGGTGCCATCCCATGACCCCTGGGATCATGACCTGAGCCGAAATCAAGAGATGGATGCTCAACTGACTGAATCACCCAGGTGTCCCCAAACCACATTTTTAGAACCATTGATTTGGCAATCATGATGGTAATGCTTACTTTGGGCCCAGTTTCTTCCTTGTTTTATATATGTTAATTTATATAATCTTCATGCAGGTGTGTCTTACTATTTTATCATTTTACAGATGAGGAAATTGAGGTGTATATAGATTAATTTGCTCAAGGAAATTGATTATACAAAAGTTAAGTAACTTGCTCAAGATCACACATCTGAAATTAGTGGAGCTGATACCTGGTCTAGGTCTAGTATTTATACTTTTAATTTCTGTGTGATATTGCTACACATAAAGTTAATTCACATGGTATACATGATGTTTATTGAGTGAAAACTTGAGAATAATCCATTTCTTCCAAATTTGGGATGCTTAGTTCCAAGAGAGAATTCTTTTCTTTCAAGACAATAGATAACCTACAAAATGAAGGATTTCCTCAATGTGCTTGTGTCTAGTAGTTCATTCATTGATTACTGTGTCTAGTAATTCTTTTTTTTTTAATTTTTTTTTTTTTTTTTTTAAATTTTATTTTTGAGACAGAGAGAGACAGAGCATGAACGGGGGAGGGTCAGAGAGAGAGGGAGACACAGAATCCGAAGCAGGCTCCAGGCTTTGAGCTGTCAGCACAGAGCCCAACGCGGGGCTCAAACTCACGGATTGTGAGATCATGACCTGGGTCGAAGTCGGACGCTTAACTGACTGAGCCACCCAGGTGCCCCTCTAGTAATTCTTAAAATACTTTTGTGTTTATGATTTAGTTTTATGTAATGTAGGACTACTGTGAATTATGATTTCTATGTTAATGAGTATTTTGGAATAGCTAAGTAATTGTGTGAACTTGGAGAGTCACAAATTTTTTTGGGTCTCAGTTTCTTCATCAAACTATGCTTCTATGATTTTGATTTAGTCCTAGAAAATTATAGATCATGGCAATCATTTCTTAGTTGAGAGGGAAATTTAGTTTAGTAGATGGAATTTTCTCAGTTTTAAGATTTTTTCCCTTGAGATTTTCTCAACTTTGAAAGTTACTCATGGAAAAACTCAAGAATTGGACATGTTTGGTTTGACAGCTTGTTCTTTTTATGGAATTTGTGTTTGCAATTGTGATTTTATATTGCATACCTATAAATTACTCACAATTTCTTACACTTTTTCCTATTTTGTGTGTCAGTATTTCATGATGTTTTTATAATTTATTAATGCGCCACCATTTAAACTAACTGATCTGAAGTTTCTAAAGCTTAAAGTATTACCTCAAATATTTTGTGATATACTTTGATTGTATACATATTAAGTACAGAACACTTTACTAAACATTTCCAGGGCATAAGTAAGAAAGAGACTCTATTCTTTATGCCTTAAAGGAATTTATATTTTAATTGTAACAGTTTTAATTTAGTTTACTGATTAGTAAAATATATTTGGAAAATTTGTCATACTTGGGCATGGACAAAAGTGATTACCGAGTTTCCTTTCAAGAGAATGCTGAATGTCTAGGGACCCTGAAGGGTTTATCTGATCCTAAATGAGTGCACACTTTAGATCATCTTTGATTGAGTAGGCTATTTTACAACTCTGTAGGGATAAAAGTTAAATTATAGAAAACTGAAAACGTTGCAGGTGTTTTATGCCTATAACAATGCACATGATTCCTATTTTTGCCAATGCAAATGGATTTTGTTCAGTAGAACATGTAAATCTCTGTAAGTCAAATTCTATTATGAATTGGTTTTCACTTTTTCATGATTTCCTCATTAATTAATAAGGAAATGAAATCTGACACTTAACATTTTGATTCATGTTCTTTTTGAATTTACATGAGAATCATGATTTTACTATTTTGGAAATTATACTTTAGAATCTTTATCTACTTCTATAATGCACATATAGTTAAATATAAATATATATGAATTTTTAAGAAGTACCTGTATATGCTGGAAAGCAATAAAGCAAAATTTATTTTTTTAAACTAAGGGTAATATTTTCCCTTATCACAAACAATGCATGTACGTATAAGATGAATTAAAATATATTTATAAGCAAGAAGAAAGTTAAAAAATAAAAAATTTTATGGTCTCACCATCCAGAAGTAATGATCATTATTAAGCCTTTGAATACAGTGTTTCAGACTTATTTTTTCTATTTATGTAATTTTTTTCTTGAATAGGATAATACTATATCTATATTGATTTAAGCCTTTTTTGTTTTAACTTAAGAGCGTATGAATGAACACCTTTTTTGACACTTGGTTTCTGAAGATTGTATTTCAGCAGTTCAAAGGAAAGGGAGCTAACAAAGGTTCTTGTTAGCTATTTAACTCTAATTACTTTGTGGAGACATGTCATTATTTTTAACATGGAATCATGTTAAATAGGCATATGAAATCACCAAGTATAAAAGAAATTGAAGCAAAAATGTTTGAATACTCTACATTACAAGAGGTAGCTGCTGTTTGGGATCTTAGAAGTCTGCTTGTATATATACATCATGATGAAATATTTTTTTGTTTTTGTTTTTGTTTATTTTGTTTTTTTTTTAAATTTTTTTTTCAACATTTTTTTATTTATTTTTTTGGGACAGAGAGAGACAGAGCATGAACGGGGGAGGGGCAGAGAGAGAGGGAGACACAGAATCGGAAACAGGCTCCAGGCTCCGAGCCATCAGCCCAGAGCCTGACGCGGGGCTCGAACTCACGGACCGCGAGATCGTGACCTGGCTGAAGTCGGACGCTTAACCGACTGCGCCACCCAGGCGCCCCTGTTTATTTTGTTTTTAAAAAGAAGCTGGCATGGAGGTTATTGGGGAATGAGGGTGGGGAAGAATACAAGATTACAAAGGAAAAGAAGCCTGGAATATCAGTATAGGAAAGCAGTCTTATCCTGGCTGTTAACATTTAAAAAGCCCTTTCAAGGACTAAAGAAATAAAGGCTACAAATGTCTGGAGCTTGAAATGGCTTTTATACTTTTGAACCTGTTATGAAAGCTTTTCATAGAACTCTTTCCTCCCCCTCCTGGAAAACAAATAGTTAAAAAAAAAAAAAAAAAAGAAATTAAACAGGAAAAGACCAGATATAAAAGATATTACCCCATAGCCTATTTTAAATTTCTGAGCCAGGAGAACAGCTTCTTTAAAAAAAAAAAAAAAAAAAAAATTGAACCAAGAAAAATTGCCATATTTCGAAGTCTGAAGGAAACAAAGAGAGTAAGTTGTTATATATATCCTTGAACCTTCTGAATTGCTAGCAGCTTACATGTAGGTGCATTTCCATTAGGAATCAACACCTCTTGATTTTATTGCTCTTACACTTGTTTACAAACATGTTAGAAAAAGTAAAAGAGAAAGAAGCAATATGCACTGAGACTATTCTGTTTTTAACACGGTATTTGGCTGAACACAAATGTTTTATATCTGTCATCATAAAGAGTTAAGTTTTTAAAAAAATGTTCAAAGGACATGGATTGCCAATTCTTATAAAGTTCCTCACCAAAAGGCTATATATGCCTTTTTTCCCTCGTTTTATGATTTATTTATTATTAAAAATGAAATGGAAAAATAAAGGACTGACATTCAGTAACTTGTAGATTTTGTCCTTTTAGCGTTATAAACCATCAAGATTGTAGAGGGATTCCAAATCTCTGTATTGGAGTCTAACTCTTCTTAAATTAAAAAGTTTTAAAAGTCCTGCAGTGTAGGGGCACTTGGGTGGCTCAGTCAGTTAAGCATCTGACTCTTAATTTCGGCTCGGGTCAGGGTCTCATGGTTCGTGTGATACAGACTCTGTGCTGACATTGTAGAGCCTGCTTGGGATTCTCTCTCTCTTCCTGTCTCTCTGCTTCTCCCCTGCTTGTGTGCTTTCTCTCTCTCAAAATAAATAAATAAACTTTTAAAAGTCCTGCAATGTAATATGGAAGTTCTGAATTTTAGTCCCATCACTGCTTTTGATTTAATCATTGCCAAGTCACCCAAGCTCTTTCAGAGCCAAACTAGTTTGTTCTGTTTCTTCCATCTCTGAAGCTCTGTAATTCTGTGAATTTAAAAAATGTGAAAGTTAGGTTAAAGATAAAATTTTCTTTAAAAAACAAATCTCAATTTAACACATATTTCTAAATACCAAATGAAATCTTAATTTAATTAGTAATATAAAACAAAATTTTAGTATGACCACAGAATTTTTTTTTGACCATGGAATTTTATTTTATTTTTGAACCCAATTTGTTTATTTATTAATATTAATAAATAAAATAGATACTGCTGCTTCTACATTTGGCAATTTTTTGATATACAATATTATATTAGTTTCAGGTGTACAACATAGCGATTCAACAATTCTATATATTACAAAATACCACAAGTGTAATCACCATCTGTCTTTTGTAAGAGGAGGAGGAATAAATAGTTTAGATATAGTAGAACTCTATTAATTACATTGGAGTGCTGACCTATAGAAATATAAAGTGAGTCACAAATGTGAGTCATGCATATAATTTAAGATTTTCTAGTAATCATACTAAAAAGAAGTAAAAAGTAAAAAGAAATGGGTGAAATTAATGTTAATGTATTTTGTATAACCTAGTATATCAGAATAGTATCATTTCAACATGTAACCAGTATAAAAATTATTGAGATATTTTATATTATTTATTTATTTATTTAAATGTTTATTATTTTATTTTATTTATTTTTATTTTTTTATTTTAAAAGAGAGATTACATGTGCATGCATGCGTGAGTGGGGGACAGGCAGAGAGAGAGGGAGAGAGAGATTCCCAAGCAGGCTTCACACTCAGTGTGGAGCCCGATATGGGACTCGATCTCACAACCCTGAGATCATGACCTGAACTGAAATCAAGAATTGGATGTTTAACTGAGCCACCATTGATGGTTGATACATAATGATAAATAAACAATGGGCACCCCATCATTTATTTACACTAAGTGTTCAAAAGTCCAGTGTGTGTTTGTATTACAGCACATCTCAGATGGGGCTAATCACATTATCAGTGCCCCATAAACCATAGGTTGCTATTGGCTACTCTATTGGACAACACAGATTTGGCACTTTCCATGATAGAATGGGTGTGTGCTCCAAGCTATACCAGCTGGACATGATTTACTTATACTTCTAGCAGTATTTCACTGTAATGCATAATAATAGTGAGTTGTTAGTCTATATTTGAAATATAGGATTTTGAGTTTTTAAAGTAAGAAAGAGCTTTGAACTCTACTGCTGAAATTCATTTTCTGAAACTTTTCCAACAGGACTATTTTGCCAGATTCTAAATGATAAAAATTAGAGCCTTGAAACCCATAGAAGTCCAGTATATTCTGAGGTAATTTGCATATTAATGAGCAGCAGCAGGAGACACATCTGGTGTACCAAAAAGACCCACTGAAAATTAAATGACACAACATTCAGAACAACTGGCAGGTAAATAACAAAGATATATATGTTAACTGTGAAATTTTTGTGAGGGAAAAACAATGAACATGACTGATTATGTGAAAAGGACTTTGCTATAGACTGAATGTTTACATCCCTGAAATTCATATATTGAAACTTAATCTCTAAAGTGATGGTATTTGGAGGTGGGCCTTTGGGAAATGATTAATTGTCCTTTTAAAAGAGAACACAAGAGCTCCTTTGCCCCTTTCCACTATGTGAGGACACAGCAAAAAGACAGCTGTCTATGAACTAGGGAATGAGTGGTTCTCACCAGACACTGAATCTGTCAGGGCCTTGATCTTGGACTTCTTAGCCTCCAGAACTATGAGAAATAAATGTTTGTTGTTTAAGCCACCCAGTCTATGGTATTTTTGTTATAGCAGCCTGAACAAACTAAGACAAACTGAAAGTTTAGCATAGTAACTTTAGGGAAGTTGGAAATAAGGCAAAAGTTCCACATTTTTTTCCATAGAACAATGCTGTATAAATGTCTCATTCACTAGGATAGCCCATATAAACCTATTTGAACTATTGATACAGCTGAAATATTTGTCCTTTGCAGTAATTACTGTTGTAATGCTACAAATAAAAAAATTTATATTTATTATTTCTAATACTTTTGAAAAATTATGTAGAATTCTTTAGAAGATGAGGAGGTAGATGGAGACATAGTTATTTTTAAGGATTAAATGGCCAATGGCAGTTTTTTTCCTAACTTTTTATTATGGAAATTAAAAAAACACATACACAAGTAGATGGAATAGTGGATGTGGATACCTGTGCTTAATGGAGAAGTAAATTGTTGGCAAAGAAAAGTTGGGTCAAAGATTCCTCCATCAGTCACTGAGCGATAAGAGCAGTTTGAGATGGTTTTGTAGTTATCTGATTTGGGTTCTGGAGGGATAGAAGGAGCTGGAGGCAGTTTTGTATTGATTCATGGATTGAGTAAATAGATACATAGCTAAGTTCTTTGCAGACCAGTGATTAGATTCTGGAAGTAGGCAGTGTAGGATTCCTGGGTTTGATTATTTCTTCTTTCATCTGTGGTTATTATTAACTATGGATATTTTGCTTGTTTCTTGTTTAGTTTCAAAATTATGTGAGTTTTACATTTTATGTGAATTTTAGAGAATTATTGGCTATTGAGAAAACTGAATTTTTAGGAACAAAAGTGATTTCCCTAAGAAAGTTAATTCTAAATGTATTATCTGTATGAAACAATTTTTTGTTTATATTGTGAAGTAAATGATTTACGTAATATAAAATGGAGAACTATTTATCTATATTTTCAAATGTTTTATTTAAAAATAGGAATAATTATGTAAAAGATTTTGACAACCAAATGCTTTGTGTTGTAAATGATTGCAGAAGTTTTTACTGGTATTTTTGGCCACTTTGTGGAAAAGTTGTTAGGTGTATTTTTGAGTGGGGCTATCATCATAAGGCAATGTGATATGTAAGAAAAACCCTGAATCAGAAGTCAGAAAGCCTGGGTTTATTATGGCTATGTCACTTATTACTGTGTGTCCTTGGGCAAATCACTTGTCTTTCTGAATCTTTGTTTTTATTTGCTGAATGAAAGGTTTGGACTAGATGATTTTTTTAAATTTATTTATTGTTTAATTTACATCCAAGTTAGTTAGGATATGATGCATCAATGATTTCAGGAGTAGATTAATGCCCCTTACCCATTTAGACTATACCCTCTCCCATGACCCCTCCAGGAACCCTGTTTGTTCTCTATATTTAAGAGTCTTTTATGTCTTGTCCTTCTCCCTGTTTTTGTATTATTTTTGCTTCCCTTCCCTTATGTTCATGTGTTTTGTATCTTAAATTTGTCATATGAGTGAAGTCATGTGATATTTGTCTTTCTCTGATGGACTAATACCCTCCAGTTCCATCCACGTATTGCAAATGGCAAGATTTCATTTTTTTTGATTGCCGAGTAATACTCCATTGTATATTATACCACATCTTATTTATCCATTCATCTGCTGATGGACATTTGGGCTCTTTCCATACTTTGGCTGTTGTCGATAGTGCTGCTGTAAACATTGGGGTACATGT